>NW_020209274.1:0-284823 GCF_003025095.1 Trichoderma harzianum CBS 226.95
AATATAATTAATAAAAGTTATTCTTTTATAATTAATTTTAAAAAGTTTATTTTTAACTTTAGGTTTTATATTATTATAGTAAACTTTCTTTTTAGTTTTCTTAATTTAGTTAACTTTAGTTAATAAATATAAGAAAGTTAAAATATACTTACTTAGTAGTTTTTTTTAAGTAATAAAATAAAGTTTTTACTTAGCCTTTTATTATTTATTTATAATATTAAAAAACTTTTTAAGTTATTTTTAAAATTTTATATACTTAATATAAATTTCTTTAGTTTATATTTTAAGCTTTTTTAAGTTAATCTTTTCTTCTTTATAGTTGTATATAATAAATTAAAATTATATTTTAGTATTTTTTATAAAATAGCTACTTATAAAAATAACTTTATTTTTATTATTTTTTAAAATATAAAAAAAGTATTTAAAATAAATTATAAATTTTAAAAAAAACATTTATTTTATATAAATCTTTATTAAAAGGTTTAGGCTTTATTAATTTAAAAACCTTACCTTTCTCCCTTTTTTTATTTTAAAAATCCTAAAGCTATATTTTAAAAACTTTAAATTTAACCTTTAGTTTATTATAATTAGCTTAATTAACTATATTTTTAGCTAGTATATTTTCAAGCTTAATATTATTATTTAAGTAATTACTTAAAGCTTAGCTTTTGTAATTAATATTATTTTTAAGTATATTAAATATTAGTATTTATATTTACTAAAGTTTTTTATTACCTATAGGTCTAAGGTAACTGTTTAAATAAGAGTTATTATTATAAAATAAACTAAATCCTATAGGTACTATAGATTAGCTATTTCTAAGGGATAAACCTTAGAGTAGTTCTATAGTTTATATTAGTAAAGTAGTTAAGTTAGTAAGTAAATAATTTTATTACTAATTATAAAATAAAGTATTTAAATATTTAATTTAATTATTATAGTAATAATAATTAGCTATTTAAGTATTTTAATAAATAATATAAAGTAAACTTATATACTTAATTAGCTCAAGCTTCCCTCCTACATCTACAGGTACCCCACCTTTTAGGTACCTAACCACCAAAAACTCCCACCCGTTTAACTAGCTATCAGACAAAACAACTACGATTTTTTCATTTACGGTCCTATCTGGGGACCCTGGAGAGATGGAAATATCTGTAAACCCTCTAGATAACTAAAACAGAACGAAACCCGTTGCCCCCGGACTAGCGACAGCCTTCTAACTACCGAAGGAGGTGACCCCCTTAGGCCCAAAAACGGGAGAGGTTACGGTCCTCCCCTTTACCCCTAAGAAGAAAAGACGCTTCGGAGAAGCCCTCAGCGCAGATAAAATACCCTCGCCTAGTTTTAACAAAGTAAGACTAAGCGCAGCGGTAACGGCGACTGCAGCGTAGACAGCCTTAAGAGGCTTTATCGCCTCTATCTTTAATAGTGTAAAAGAAGCTACCGACCTAAATAAAGAGGGGAAATCCCTTACCAGGAATAAAATTATAAACTAAATTAACGAAATTAATATATAACAGCGGGCTAGATAAGACGTGGTATTAAATATAGCTATAGCTATTAACTCCTGCCTGGCGTAATATACCTCCTAGCTCTCCTTAGCGGTAGTAGAATAAGTCTGCTTATGCCTAAATACCGCTTTTAAAAACTTCGTCGCCTCCTATATTAACCCTGAGGGGAGGCCTAAAGACCCTGAGAAATTAGGCAGTAAAGAAAGAGCTGCCTAACCAACTAAAACAACGTTAGCTAATACATCTTATAATAAAAAGGATAAATCAGACGCCGCCAAGACCCCTACTACAGCGGGAGCTCCTACGTCTACTGGAAAAGCGGGCCAGAAGGACCCCAGGGTTACGTAGGCATAGATTGCATTATAAGAAAACACTTATAATAAAAACCCTTAGAAGGGAATTAATAACCTAAAGTATTCCTTTATAGGCGGTAGAGGGCTGGCCCCTGCTACTAACAGAAAGAATATAGATAAAACTAATAAACCTAAGGAAAGCCCTAATAACCGCATCTTTATCCAAGTCCCCCTAGACTACGTATAGAGAAAACTATCGGCTATTAAGGCTAGATAAGAACTAATTAGGATCTTAAAGCTTATAAACAAGGATATTACTCACTTCCAAGAGGTCCAATTAAGCTTTACCCTCAGAGGTAAGAATTAAGATATTAAAAACAAAATCATCGCGCTCTAGCCAGTAGCAGAGAACAACGGTCTAAAAATTAAAGAAACATATTTATAGAAGGTTTTTCTTATACGCAGTATATTAAAAATATATACTAATATAAGCAGGACCTACCCTACAGACGTACTAATCCCGGAGGAGGCATATACTAGGGCAGGGGCTAAGAGCCTACCTATCTCCTACTGTAAAGCTAACTTCGGAAAATCCCTTAATATATATAGCTACTTTATCTCTTTTAATAAGGATGTTAAACCCAGCTTTAAACTCTTTAGCAGCTCCCTTCCAGCGGAAATCCAGGTCCAGCCCCCTTAGGTTACCTAGTGCCTACAGTACTTTAAATTCCACAACCTACGGAATTACACCAGGACTAAAAGGTACTACAAATACAGTAAACTGTTTTTTAAATATAATAATACTATAGCTAACTGCTTATCCCCGCCTTAGTATACTAACTACAACGGCCCTTATATAGCGGACTCCCTAAAGTACCCCGCTAGACTGGTTATTAGGAACGGGGAAAAAGTATAGATAACTAAAGCCTAACTCCGGGCAATCCGGGAATTAGGCCAGCAGGAATATAATAAAGCCAACCTACCTAAACCTAAACCCGCCCCTGCCCCGGTCCCTAATATTAAGAAAACGTCTAACCCGGAGACCCGAACGGGCCTCTGTATAAGGCTGCTAATCTCCAGCTTAACTCCACCCTTCCCCCCTTAGGCTCTAGCCAAAAAGGTTATTATTAAAGTTAACTTAGACAAAGAAGATCCCTACGAGGGAACCTCCCCCGCTAGGTCAGTAGTCTACGTAGCTGGCCTAAACGACGAAGAGGAAGAAACCAAAGGTAATAAAAACATACTTAACGCCCCCCCTAGAACTAACGGACCTCTTAACGTAAGCTTATAAATAATAGGCCCCGTTACAGCTACTGAAGAAATACTAGCTTTAAAATCTTCTAAACCAACGTTAGGAGGAGCGGTCTACACTAGGACATCGCCCTATTGCTAGCATAAGAAGGTAGCTATAATATTATACTAATTTAGGAACCCTACGCCTAATAGAATAAGGTATT
This sequence comes from Trichoderma harzianum CBS 226.95, assembly GCF_003025095.1. NCBI lineage: Eukaryota > Fungi > Ascomycota > Sordariomycetes > Hypocreales > Hypocreaceae > Trichoderma > Trichoderma harzianum. Next base: position 3,265 of record NW_020209274.1, read on the forward strand.
AAACAAAAGGCAAATTAAAAATTACCTTAGATATTAAGTATATAACCCCCTAAACAGTTAAAGGGTTGCCAAACCCTTAGTTCTTACATTTATTAAAATCTTTTTAAACCTCTTTAGTAAATAACTCTTTCCCTTAGGCCTAGAGGATAAATATATATATTAAATAAAGGTATATAGTTATACTATTATTAACGTCTATCGAAGGGCTTTAGTAAACTTAACTATAGAGACTCTTACTAAATAAGGCCCTCCCCCCCCCCGCTTAATTATTACAGGTAACTTTAACGCCTTACACTAACTTTAGAAACTAGGTAGGGGTGCGGACCTAGTAGGTAATAAAATCGCAGAATAGGCAGAGAAGTATAATCTCCTCCCAGCTTTAATAAACACGCCTACCTAACACTTAGGAAAGTACATTAACTTAGTCTTCATAAACTACCCTGCGTTAACTAAGGTTAAACACTCCCTTAATATAAGGTCAGACTACTACATAGTAATTATAAACCTGCCCAAGCCCCTTAGGATAACCCCAGGGGCAGGGAAAAAATACATTCTGTTGGAATACTAGAAAGACTTCGGTTAACTTATACGCTCCTTTACTTAGACCCTCCCCACGGTCGACCTAACTACACCGTCAGAAACCAACCTTAACGAATACGCCAAGGCCCTGCAGGACCTTTTTAAATAAACCATAGAGGGGGCCGGCAAGACCAGACACCAGAACGGCCACAGTGCACCATAGTAGTCGGAAAAGTACAAAGCAGCCCACAAGGCCTATAAAGAAGCGGCAGACAGCTCCCCTGCCTAAGAGGGAGCCCGTAAGACCCTCAGAGACTCTATACGCCGCAGCAAATAAGCCCACTGGGACGAGATTATAGTAGAAGCCAGCGCCACTAGGAATATATAGTCAGTAGCTAAATAGCGTAAGGCAATAGACCGCTTTTAACCGCCCCCCTTAATAGACGGGGATAAAAGTATCTTAGACCCTACGGAGAAAGTAACCTTCCTTAAAAATAAACTTCTTAAGCAAAAAATAATAAAGGAGGATATCTTAAACCTATAGAAAGAGGACTTTTCTATTAATAAAAACATCTACTAGGACTAAACAGTATTAAAGCCAGAGGCTAAGAAAGCTATAACGGGGTTAGGAAATACTACGCCTAGCGTAGACGGTATATTAGTCGCCCTTCTACAGCTTGCCTAGCCTGCTATTAGCAAGTATATAACTAACCTTTTCTACAGATGCCTAATAATAGGATACTACCTACTCCCCTTCTAAAGCGCGGAGATCACTATTATCCCTAAACCTAGGAAGCTGGAGAAGGTATATACTATACATAAAGGCTATAGACTTATTTCCCTGCTCTCCTATATAGGCAAAGGCCTTAAGAGACTTATAGCTAGAAGAGTCTCCCTCCTAGCGATAGAATATAAAATACTGCTAGAATAATACTTTAGGGCTCTTCTAAAAAGGTCTGCGATAGACCTAGTCGCCTGCTTACTATACGACGCCGAAGTCGCCCTAGCCCAGGGTCTTATCGTCTCCCTCCTTATACTTAATATCTCCGGCGTATTTAATATTATTATACGTAACCGCCTGGTGTATAGACTTAGGGAATAAAGGTAGCCCTCCCTCTTTATAAAATAGGTTAACTTTTTTATAAGTGACCGCAAGGCTTTTGTTTAAAACGGCTACGGGACTACCCTCCTGGAGACGGAGCTGGAATACGGAGCCCTACAGGGGTCCCCTATCTCCCCTATTATCTTTATACTCTATTTTTCCCCCAGCCTAAAGCTTAATAACCCTAATACTTGCTTTAGATATATAGATAACATTAGTATTATAGCAGTGGGGGCTAATACTAAAGAAACCGCCTAAAAGCTCCAGTAGGAATTAAAAGATACCCTAAACTAGGGTAATAAAAACGCAGTCTTCTTCAACCTAAATAAGGTTAAACTTATATACTTCTATAGGACCAGAACCTAAGTATATAATAAAGGAGTGGACTTTAAAGGAAAGATTATAGCCCCCTAGGACTTAGTCTAATGGTTAGGGATATACCTGGACTTATAGCTCTTTTTTAAAAAATACCTTGGGATTATAAAGGGAAAAGCCCTTAAAGCAGCTAATTTCCTAAGATCTTTAAATAAAATATAAAAAGGATCTCCGCCAGACGCGGTAGCTATAGCAGCTAAGGCCTGCGTCGCCCCTGTAGCCTTATATAGGACGGAGGCTTTTTAGCCTAGCGAAAGCAGACAGAGCGTAACGAACCCAAACAGATAAGTAGGAACAGGCTTAACGGGACTAACCGCAATCCTGGAACCCCCATTTAAAGCAGCAGCCAGAGCAGTCGTCCCTATGTAAAAGACAACCAACCTTTCCGCTATATACAGAGAATCAGAAGTCCCCCCGGCATTAGTATAGGTAGTATAAACCAGACTCCGCACAGCGGCTTACTTTATAGGTCTAGACAGGAACCACCTAATTAACAGATGTATTAACAAAAAACTCCCCCCTAGGGTTCCCCCTACCTAACTACAACGCACTGCAGCCCTAGTAGGGAAAACAGTCCGACCCTCCTTATTCGCCAAAAACAACAGAGCGGTCTAAGCAGGCCCGGACTTTAAAGGCCTACTAAAATTAAAGACAGCGGAGAAACACCTAGAACTACTTAACGGCCTCCCTAAGTCTACCCTCCTTACTTACTTAGACAGGTTACAGGATAAATAAGGTAATACCGGCTGGAGAGCTATTATATACTATAACTTCAAGAGAACTACAGTATACGGCCCCCTTGCCAACGCAGAGGTCTACGACGCCGAGGCAGTAGGCGCCTTTAAAGCTATAAAGCTAGCAAGGACGCGCGCCTTTGTAAACCCGGACATCCAAGAGATTCTGCTTTTCCTAGATAACTTAGCGGTAGTAGATAGAATACTAGGGCCAACTCCCGCCTTATCCTAAGGAGCCTACATAGGGCTACGCTAAATCGCCTAAAGACTACTTCCATAGGTAACTACGAGGGTAGCCTGGGTCCTAGGCCATAAAGATATACTAGGAAACGAAGAAGCCGACTAATTAGTAAAGGAGGGTTTAAAACTCCCTTACTACTTAAAAAACTGCTCTACTATTACCTTTATCAAAAGGTAGGTAAAAAAGAAACGTAGGGAAATACAGGATAATAACTGGAACGATAACTACCTAGAGTTATATAAGACTGGTAGATAGGGCCTTTATAAAGCCCCCTCCATACCCCCGGAGCTATATCTCCTACGCCTAATCCTACATAGGCTGCTAGCCGAAAGGTCTAAACACAGGGACTTTATAGAATACTATAAGAGATTTAGACATAACGCCAGGCCCACCTGTAAATGCGGGGAGCTAAGGATATAAAGGCACTTCGTAAAGTACTATATAGTAGCCCCTTTCCTCCCCGACGTACCGGAGAGGGAAGCGCGCTTCGGAACCACCTATATCTAATACTTCCTCGGCAACGGGGGGTACAAGGATTTCCAGAAACTAGTAGAGGAGATAAGCCCATACGGCCCCCCCCCTACAGAAACAGATACGTAAAACAGATTAATACTTCCCTATTTCCTTTATTACATTAAAACGTAGTAAACGCCCGATCTAAACTCGGCGGCTCCTACCGTCCTAGTGCCCAGATAAGGACTTATGTAACTAGCTTACTTAGTAGACGTTAATAATAAAACAAACAAATAAACAAACATACTTAATTAGCTAGGCTAGATTATTACTAAATAGTAATAATCCTATTATAAATTATCTCAGAGTTCTAATAATCTATTTATAGATTATTAAATTATTATAATAATCTAATAATCCATTCTTAATTAATCCGTCGGTCTGTCTTTTATCTAAGACTAGCTAACCTATAGGCCTATTATTGCAACTATAAGATCTAGGTTATAATAAACTTCCTTTTTTATTTCCTTAGTTTAATTAACTTTAGTTAATAAATATAAAAAAGTGAAAGTATATTTACTTAATAGTCCCTTTTAGGTAATAAAATAAAGTTTTTACGTAGCCTTTTATTACTTATTTATAATACTAAAAGATTTTTTAAATTATTTTTAAAATTCTATATACTTAATATAAATTTCTTTAGTTTACGTTTTAAGCTTTTTTAAATTAATCTTTCCTTTTTTATAATTTTATATAATAAATTAAAATTATATTTTAGTATTTTTTATAAAGTAGCTATTTATAAAAATAACTTTATTTTTATTATTTTTTAAAGTATAAAAGAAATACCTAAAATAAGTTATAAATTTTAAAAAAAACTTATTTATTTTACATAGATTTTTATTAAAGGGTTTAGGCTTTATTAATTTAAAAATTTTACTTTTCTCTCTTTTTTTATTTTAAAGGTTTTAAAACTATATTTTAAAAGCTTTAAATTTAACCTTTAGTTTATTATAATTAGCTTAATTAACTATATTTTTAGCTAATATATTTTTAAGCTTAATATTACTATTATAATTACTTTAAACTTTACTTTTATAATTAATATTATTATTTAAAACTTTAAAGTTTATAAGCTGCTAAGTTTTTAGTATTTTATTACCTATAGGTCTAAGGTAACTATTTAAATAAAAGTTATTATGATATAATAAACTAGGTTCTATAAGTACTATAAGTTAGCTATTTTTAAAAAATAAACCTTAAAGTAGTTTTATAGTTTACATTAGTAAAGTAGTTAAGTTAATAAATAAGTAATTTTATTATTAGCTATAAAGGGAAGTATTTAAATATTTAATTTAATTACTATAATAATAATTAACTATTTAAGTATTTTAATAAGTAATATAAAGTAAACTTATATACTTAGTTAGCTAAGCTAGATTATTACTAAGTAGTAATAATCCTATTGTAGATTATCTTAGAGTTTTAATAATTTATTTATAAATTATTAAATTATTAAATAATCTAATAATCCGTTTTTAATTAGTTAGTTAGTTTAATGTTTATCTAAGACCAGCTACCCTATAGGCCTATTGTTGTAACTATAAGAGTGAGGTCGTCATATTAAGTATAAAGTATACTTATTTATTATAATATTTAAGAAAATAGTTAATAACTACTAAAGAAATATAAGGTATACTTTAAAGGGCTGTTATTATATAAAAGTTTACGTTTAATTATAAATAAGTAGCAAATTTTTATAATATTAGATAGTAAGTAGTAAAGGATATAACTTAACCATTAACGTTAACGTATAGAATAAAATAGGTAATAAAAGAAGTTTAAGTACGCTAGAGTAAATTATATAGGCGAGAGTAAAATAACTATATAAGTTTAATAAGCAGTAGCAATAGGCCGGGCAGGCTTATTAAGGAAAGGACTACGCTGTTATTGCGGCGGCTACGAGGTAGGTTAAGGCTAAGGCTACGGATGGGTCCGCGCGAGAAGCATAGGAAGGAGATATTAAGCAACTACCTACTAAGACGCGCTTTAATATAGCCAGAGATAAGGTAAACCCTATATTAACGTACCTCACGTCGAGGACGTGCCCAAAGATGCCGTCGGGTATAACGCAGTTGGCTACAAAAGGGGGGTTGTTTGTCTTCAGCCAGTGCCAGAATGCTAGTTCTACCGTCGTCCTGCTAGCACTGTACATGGTTAAGGCCCTCTCAGAAGCGTCTGTGGGAAGGCCGCTGCGGGCTTTACTTATGGCCTTGTGATTAAAAGTGTCTTTTGTTAGCTTGTGTGGTTGGTCGTAGACTGTTGACTCGACGGCTTTCGAGCTGGAGCTGAGGACGTAGCGCTTTACTCCAGCGCGGGATGCTGCCTCGAGAGTGTTGATTGTCCCCTTGACGATAGGATCGATGGCCTTATCTGGGTCGGGATTAAACATGCTGGGCGTCGAGACGTACATTACTCCTGCAGCCCCTGGGCTTGGTGATTTCGGTTAGATATAGAACTGGATGCATTAGAGAAAGATTTAAATGCCTTGAAACGCCTCGTCAAACGCGCCGTCGGCATCGAAGTCCGTGACGCGCACGAGCTCAAATTTTCCAGGCCATTTACGGTCAAAGAGGGCATGCATCCAAGCACGATGATACTGGACATCCCAGACTGTTCTGCGAACACGGTATCCAGCTTTAAGTAGCTTTTGGCACGTCTCTGTTCCGACGAAGCCATTGGCCCTGATGACTACCACAACTGAGTCAAACGGGATCGCGGGACTGGGAATGATTATTGCGTAGGTTAGATTCAGGGCGTAGTCGTCTTAAGAATATTATTCCACCAAGTTATCCAAGCCATTAGAAGATATAGAACTTCACCTAAGGCATTTACACTAAGATATCTTGCGTCATCTCTGCGTATCTCTCGCCTATGATGCATCGCTAAGGCAACTCTCCACCTTTCTTATTGTCACAACTCTGTTGACTGTGATTTCCAATCAATAATTATTCAGCACAGTTTCCTTCAGATAGGAGTGAGCGTACTTGGATAGATTCCTTTAGTAACAGTTAATTGCTAATGTACAGCTAAGGGTTGGGCAAGGATGTTACTGTGGGGTTAATGGCTCAGGGGTGTGAACTAATACTCGGAACTCCGAGCACACGTAAGTTTTCGCGGCGTCCTGGTTTTTCGAGGGTAGTGTCCTATGTTTTCCGAAAGAACGTAGTTTGCAGCCTCCTCGGCCAAGAAGTATAGTTCACATGTAATTGAACATGTATAGCTTCTGCCAAGATATCCTATGGCTTAGCAATCATATACGAACTGACAAATTATAGCGAGTTTGTAATTTGTAAAACACTTAATTCCAGCAATATAAGTAATGGTGTCAGGAAGAGAATGCCCATCCTCACTTATTCACTACATTGCACACCTCCACACATAACTTCAATCGTCATGTTGAAACTCTCCCCTAATGACGCTGCCTTCCCCCCCGGGTCTCTCGTCCTTGTGACGGGTGCTACCGGCTTCATAGCGACCCATATTATTGACCAACTGCTTCTTGCTGGTTACCACGTCAGGGGTACAGTTCGTGATGAGCAAAAAGCAGTATGGACCACCAGCTTCTTTTCGGCTCGGTATGGAGCTGGCAAATATTCAGCTGTCATCGTACCGGAGATGTCGACTATAGGGGCGTTTGACGGAGCAGTCAAAGGTGATGAGCATATCCCTTCACCTCGAGCTTGGTTGGCCCTAACTGGTACTTCTTGTGCGTAGGTGTCCAAGGAGTTATCCATACCGCGTCGAACGTGTCCTTCAGCCCGGACCCCCAAGAAGTAATTCCACCGACTGTAGCCGGTGTAAGAACTCTACTCCAGTCAGCAGCCAAGGAGCCGTCGGTCAAGAGTTTCGTGTACACTTCTAGCAGTGTGGCCGCTTCTGTCGCCAATTCACCCTTGACCCTCGATGCTTCAACCTGGAATGATGCCCAGATCAAGGAGGCATGGAGTGTTACGTTAAAACCGTTCCCTGTCGCGCACGCGAATGCTGTATACGGTGCCAGCAAAGCAGAGGCCGAGAGGGCCTTCTGGAAGTTTATAAAGGAAGAGGGTCCTCAGTTCCGAGCCAACGCTATCCTGCCTGACGCGACTTTTGGTGAGGTGTTGACCACGCAGGGGAGTTCGAGTACAGGCGGTTGGATCAGGGAAGTTTATGAGAAAGGTGTTGACTTTGTCAAGCAGTTGCCTCCAGGTGAGTCTTTCAGGTTCGAAACAATTAGTAGCGTAATTGACTAAACTAATGTGACGCAGCGTGGTATGTGAATGTGAAGGACGTCGGTCGTCTTCACGTCGCTGCACTGCTCTCCGAGTCTGTGAGAAATGAGCGCATCTTTGCCGCTGCCGCACCTTATACGTGGAACCAAATTCTGGCTATCCTGCGCAAACTGTACCCATCCAAGAAAATTGCTGATGATATCGAGGGTGTAAATTCAAGTGTTATGACGTTTCCGACTAAGCGAGGAGAGCAACTTCTACAAGATATCTTTGGGCTTAACGGCTGGGCTGGTTTTGAGCAAACAGTTATTGAAAATGCGAAGGACTTAGCTTAGAATTGATTTACTGTTGAATAGTTTATTAGTGTGATAGAAAACCTTTCAGAATATACTTGGATATCTGAACCTTTTCTCAATTCACCATCTAGTTACATATCAAAAAAACAGTGCTTTACACCAGTTCCAAGTTCTTAGGTATTTCGAACTGGATATAATATTTTATGTAATATACTGAGTTCCTATAGTAATCTAAGGTGGCCGGTAGCCCGGTATCTAAAGATTAAAATACTCTGTGAAATCTATCCTGAAATCTCGCTTTTATATTAATATAGGTACGCTATTAAAGGTAGTATTTAGCTTATTAATAGCCTAAATATAGTATAATATTATTCTTTTATAATAGTTTTCCTTTTAGCTCCCCTTTTTATATAAATAAACGCTAAGTAATTATATATTATATTACTTTTGTATATATTATAAATATAATATTATATTCATTAAGCTTAACTAAGAGGCTGCTGGTAGTTTAGGTTATTATTATAATCTAGTTTAATAAAGGTATAAAGAAAGAGTACCTAAAATAATTATTAACTAAATAATTAATAATAAAAAGAAGTAATAAAATTTAATACTCCTATAATTAAAGTAACTTATATAAGCGCTTTAAATACTTTAGGGAGTAATAGACTATAATACTTTTTATAAAATAACTAAATATATAAAATTTAAATTTTTATACTTTTTAAATAACTTAAATAAATAATTATTAATAAAGTATTAAAATTAAATATAAATTAAATTCTTATTATATTTTACTTATTTTATAATTATATTAACTTAGAGCTACTTCCTATTTTCTTTATTAATTTAAATTAATTAACTTTAGTTTATTACATTAGGAACTTATTTTATATTTTATAAATATTAAGTTAAAATATTATAATTATTTAGTAATTTTTACTTTTTATATATTTAAGTACTTATAAAAATAAAGTTATTTTTATATTTCTATTAATATATACTAAGTAAAAACTATTTTTAATTAATTTTAATCAGTTTATTATTTTATATTTTCTTTAAGGTATTATAACCTAATACTTATAGTTATATTAATAAACCTATAGACTAAGTATAATTAAATTAACTATAATTTAATAAATTAATTAAGTTTTGCTTATTTTACTTATTTAATAAGTTTATTAAGCTTATATTCTTTATGCTTATTTAATAAGTAATATAAGCCTAAATTTAACTAAGTGTATAAGTTTACTTTATATTATTTATTAAAACAGTTTAAATAACTAATTATAAATATAAAATAATACTTAATTATACTTATAGAGTATTATTTTTTAATTATATAAATAAAACTATTTATTTTTATTTATTACTTATTAGTTTAACTTAGTTTATTTACTAATATGAATTTAATATAAAGTTTATCCCTTAGGAATTTCTCTTATATTAATACTATAAAATCTTAGTTTATTATATATTTATAATTTTTATTTAAAAATTACTCTAGATTATAAATAATATTTATTATAAAAATACTAAATAATTAATTTTTAAGTTTTAAATATAAAAATAAATTAAAAAAGTAAAGTATAAAATAAATATTAAAATAGTAATATTAATATTATAAACTTATTTAAAAAAATAATTAATATATTAAAGAGCTAAGTATAAAAAAGAAAGTAATAAAGTTAAAGACAAAGGTAATTTATATTTTAGCTACTCTTTAGCAGCTAGGTATTTAATAATAATTATATTTATCTTTAAACTTTTTAAAATAAAATAAAAATCTTTTTTTTTATAAACTCTTTTTAAATTATAAAGTTATAGTTTAAACTTTAATACTTTTTTCTAATTTAAAAACTTTTTAATACTTAATATATTACTTTTCTTTTATAGTATTATCCTTAGTATTAATTATAATACTTTTTTTTATATAAATTAATTAATTTAATTTTTTTTTAAAAACTTTAATATTTACATTTAAAAATTATAATAACTTTAGTTAGATAGTAATAAAGTAATTTAATTTAAGCTTTTAAAAATAAAGAAATAAATTTAAATATATAATTTAATAATATAATTATAATAAAGGGAAGAATTCTTTACTTTATATTTTATTATAAATTAATATTTTTTTATTTTTATTTTTTTATATAAATACCTTTATAATAAAATATTTATATTTAAAATTAATTACTTTTACCTTTTATAATAATTATATTTACTTTAATTAATTAATTTTCTTTAAGTACTTTTTAGTAGGTTTCTTTATATATTTTTTTTAAATATAACTTAATTAACTAATTTATAAAACTTATTTTTATAAATATTATATATATTATTTTAATTATTAAAAAGTAAATTAACTTTTATTAAATAATTATTATAATATATAAAGTATATATTTTTTATTTTAAAATACTTTTTATTTATTAATAAAAAGTTAAATAGTAGCTTAAAATATTATTATTATAAAGGTATTAACTAATATTATATTAATATATTTATTTAATTTTAAAATAATTATATATTATTAGTATAAGTCATTTATACCCCTACTTTAAATTTAATATTATATTCCCTTTTTTTCTTAAGTAATTTTATTTTATTAATTATTTTATTAAAATAAAATTAAATATTTATAAATAATTCATAAAAAAGTATAAAATAGTTGATTTACTTTATTAAGCTTTATATATAATATTTTTTTATTATTTAGTAATAGTTATTAAAATATTTTTAAAATTTAGTAAGTTATTTTATTAGCTTTTATATAATATATTTAATTAAGCTTTATTTATTATTTTTGAACTAAGGTAAAGATTTAAAAAGTATATTAAAGTTAATAACTTTATTTAAATTACAACTAATATAATTTACTAAAGGGCTAAAATTAATAATACTTTTAAAATTTTTATTATTAAATATTACTTATACTTTTATATTTTTTTTAATTATTAATTAACTATAGTAAGGAATTATAATATATTTTTTTCCTTTAGTTATAATATATTAATAAAGTTAATTTATATATAAAGCTATTAGTAATATTTATTAATTATAAAAATATAATTATATAATAAAAGCTAGTATATATTATATTATATTATATATAAAAAGTATTTTATTTTACTATTTATTTATATTTTATATTTACTATTCCTTTAACCTTATATATAAAGTATATTTAGGGTTTATTATACTTACGTTTCCCTAGGGTAATTTTAAAGCTAATATTATTTATAAAACTATTATAAAATAAAATAATAAAAGAAAAAGAGAAGGCCTTTTTTAATTTATAATTTGAAAGTAATATAGTTTATTTAAATTATAACCTTAAGTAAAAAATATTAACTTTAGCCTATAGATTAAAAAGGTAAGAATTATAAAAAATATTTTTTTTATTATATATTAATATAAAAGACTTTATTATAGGCTAGTAATAAAAGTATATATATATAACTATTAAAATATCGTTTTTAATTAACTAGGTTATTTTTTAAAGTAAATTATAAAGTATAAATTTAAATTAAGCTTAGTCTTAATTATAAAATTTAAAAGGGTTTAGTTTTAATTACTAAAGTTTAATTAACTAGGATATTTATTATTAATAATAAGGTTTATAAAGTTATAATATAAATATTATAATAATAAAATATAAATAAAAATAAGTAAATTTATAATTTTTTATTTTAGGTTTTAATATATTAATATATTTTAGATTCTTTTATTTTTAGCTATATTTAACCTTTAGTTTAAGGGGGTAAAAGTATAGTAGTAATAGATTGCAAAAGCTATAAGAAATATAGGAATAGTATACTTTAATATTAAAGCTTTTCAGCATTCATTATGTCCTATAACAAAACGCATTAGTTAATATAGCTAGTATCTAGTATTACATTTCTTACTCATTGCGGCATTTGTAATAGGATCTATGTATTTTGCGTGCTGTGCCGAGGCTAAGCGCGTACCTTTTATTGCAAAAAAGTCATTTCCGTTTTCTTCCTTCTAGAAGCGGCGCTTCATCCTGTCACGTCTTAGTCCTTCTTGGATAAATACATAAAAATTGCGGTGAGTCGAGATAAATAGCAGTGGAGTAATCAAGTAAGTCAAAGTCCTCCTGTAGTGTGCCGTTTCGCTGAGCAGCGCTCTCTAGGAACCTCTGTTCAACGTCGCCATGCTCAGTGATGATAACAATTTTGTAACTCTTAGAGATGAAGAATAGAATTCCATAGTCTATAGGCTTATTTTCGAGATTATAAAAGCTGGTTTGTAACACTGTTATAATAAGGTTCTATCTTCCAAGCTCTTCTATCGTTATTACATGTACTTAGTCAGAAACACTTTATGGATATCATTATTCACGCAAGTGTACCGCAAGATACAAAGGACCTTTTGCCCAAACAGTAAAAGACCGCTGGTCGTGATGCCATCCACTTTGTTCTGGACAAAGTTCGTAATCAAAGCGGAAAAGAAATCGCGCAACAATAAGCCTCATCTCTGCGTATGCGAGGTTCTTGCCAATGCAGTCTCGTGGACCGTGACTAAAAGGTTTGAAGGCCGATTTGTTATCATTGTTGAATTGGGCATCGTAGTGTGGATGAGCCGGAAGCAACCAACGCTCGGGCACATATGAAGATGCATCTTTGAAGTATTTGGGATTGCGATACGTAGCCCACTGGGAGACGGAGATGTGTGTCTGTCAAAGAAGCATCTTGTTAGCATTTTTTCCCCACAATCACGCGACTATTGATGCACATACTCCGGCAGGAACAAACTGGTCTAGAAGCATGTCGCCGGGGGATACTCGCCAAGGTGTCTCAGCAGCTGGGGGATATATGCGTAACGCTTCTTCGAGACAGGCCTGCAGATACGGCAGCGATGATGCACTGCGCATGTTGATGTCATCCTCACTGTTGAAAGTTGAGCGGATTTCTTCCGTTAGTCGCCAGTACGCGGTTGGATTGGATGGCAAATAGAAGAAAAACCCCGAAAGCAACGTGGCGGTTGTCTCGCTGCCTGCAGTCACAAGAACAGGCGCGGTGGCAAGAATTTCCTCTTGTGTCATTCCTTCTTCTCCTGTCCGTGTCTTGCGAAGCATGTATGTCATGAAGTCGCGACGTCCATCTGCGGGCTCGGGCCCCAAACTCATGCGAGCCAAGGCCTTTTCCACTGCAAGTTGTTGGTTGTATTGTGATATCTTTACCGTTTCATTGCTCGTGAATGTGCGCATCACCGTCTGCAGCGGGGGGTAGTTGGTGGCAAACCAGGTGTAGGAAGCAGCCTGGATGTTCTTGAAGATGTTTCGAACCCATGGATGATAGCCGCTATTTCGCAAACTGTCAAACGAATCCGCGAACGTTAAGTCCCCAATGATGTCAAAGGCCGCGAAATTCAACCAATCTACAATGTTGATCTTGGATCCCTTACCCGCCCGTTCGGACAGACGAGCCATGAGCAAATCGATGTATGAAGCAATGATCCCCTCTTGTTCGACCAAAGCTGACTCGCTAAAGGCGTGACTCAAGTGACGGCGAAGACGGCGATGAACATCACGAGGTGCGGCCAGGATACTCGTCTCATCGCCGTTGAAGAAAAAGCCTCTCGGCTTGGGGTATTCGCTTTTACCTGCGCCTCGGTTGGCATAGATTTCAGTCCAGGCGACGGATCCGTCAACAGCTAGGTGATTTGGTCCGACGCGAACAATAGGGCCATATTGGACATGTAGTCTCTCGGCCGTCCGCATCCATTTGCCCCGAATGCTGTACGTGTACATGAATGGAAAGTAAGAGACGGAAAGCAGGGATGGGCCAGGAAATCTGGCCAAAGGATGAAACCACAGGCGATAAATACTTATGCTGAGGCAGTACACGAAGATCTACGCGGTTTAGTTACGCGAGAAGACACCCTGATCGACTCATTAGAGAGACGTACCAAGAAGAGAGAGAGCCCAGCGGCGTCTTTAATGGGCACATGAGAAATGCTTTCCATTACACTCATCATAAAAGAAGTGTTCGTCGTCGGAGGCATGTCGGCATTGAGCATATGCTCCGCTTTTTTTGCACGAGTGGATTGTGAGGGTTAGAGGTCAACGATCAAAGAGACAGGTGCCCTTTCCAAGTTCAGAGTCTCTGCTCTTTAATACAGTCAAAATGAGTAGTAAAATGTGGCCTGATGTTTGAGTTTCACTCGCTCGTGCAGCTCATTCAATCGCTGTCCCCTTTAGGCCACGCATCCCAGACCCCGGAGCCAAGAGTCGTGGCACTTTGCTCATCTGTATGCAGGGGGGGAGGCATCTCCTGTATCCGGCAGTCCGAACGAGCTTCGGACTGAACGAAGACTGCGTTATTGCCATTGCTATATTATTGCGTTATTGTGTACACAGGAACAAGGACTCGTCCGGACTTTATGTTTTCTAAGCCCGCCTGTCCGGCTAGCGGCATGTCCGCCAGGCATTGGCCGTCAGTTCTGCGGATGATTTTCACATGTCATTGGCTACTGGTGCCAGAGCCCTTGTCTAGGCAGCTTGGTTGTAGATAGCATAATCCAAAGTTGTGGTATTCCGTGGCAATCATCTTCTGGAATATCGCGAGCACTTAGTGCGGGCCGGGTCGTCTCTGTGGATGGCGGGTAGATCTACTAGAGCAAGTTCAAACTTCAAATATGCGAAATGCGGACACAGAAGGTTGGTGTGGAGCTCAGATATGCAGGGGAATCTGAAGGGGCAGCGGCGAATCGTCCAATAAACAACCCAAACCTTAATTGTTCATCGACAGACACCCGTAATATCTAGGCGAGTTGGCGAGCTGCTCAAGCTGTTTCAGGGTAGTACCGTATTCCCTCGCAAAAGTCGACTGTGGATCTCCCCTAAGTTATACCCGGTTTTGATCGAAAGAAGCAATAAGCTAACTATCTCACGTTAGCATGCTCACAACCGTGTTCAGCGAGGGGATATGGTAATGGGAGAGCCGAAGCAGGAATAAGCCCCGGTTTTAATGCGGGTTGCGGACGCAAGGTGCGGATGCAAGGTGCGGACATAGATCGTGGAGAAAAGGATCCGACGCCATATACTCGTACATAAAGGTACACGCGGATCGCCCGGCAAGGAATGCAAGTTGCGGATGCACAAAGCGGTGAATTTCCTCGTCGTCTCTCCTTGACCCAGCAACTGTCATCGCTTGTATTCGTCAAGGCGCGGGGACACCGTTTCGTCACCCACTCAGACTGAGGTCTGCTTCGCGGAATGTTCATTAGCCCTATAACCTGTCTGGCAATGTAGAGACGATGAACCAACCACGAAGAGACTCTGTGAAGGCCCCCGTTGTCTGTCTCCCCTGCCGCAAGCAAAAGCGTAAGTGCGATAAGGCGCTCCCGAGGTGCTCGCTCTGCGTGAGGTAACGTTAGCCTGAAATGGCGTTGCCTCGGGATGAATTGCTAAACAAGCCATTACCCAGGCTCTGTCGAGAATGTAACTACACTGAGGCGGCACCCCCGAATTCTGAACATCTGACGCTATTACGCTCTTACCAGCTTACCCCATTCGCCCCGGCTTTAATCAAGGAGAACATTAAGCAGCAGGCGTTTGGTCTTACCGGTGGAGAGAGCGGCTGCCGTGCTTGCTGCATAAAGTATTTCGAATCTATTCACCATTGGTTTCCCGTTTTGTCTAAACCGAAGTTTATGGGGAGACTGCCAGAACTCTGTAGAGCTCCCAGTGCAGGGCAGAGCCTTCTTGTGCTGTGCATGCTTCTTCTCAACACTCCTCCGACTGAATCTGGAATATTGGGCCAAGCAAGGTCGCTCTACGCTTTAGTAAAAAGCTCAATCGCTCTAATCCAAGCGGCATATGAGGCTTCACTTGAGCTGCTACAGTCTCAGGTACTTGTGAAGCTATTTGAAGTCAGCCACGGTATATATCCAGCGGCTCATGATACAAATATAGCAAACACGATAAGAGCACTAGCGTCAACGAGCTATGGTAGATTGCACCTGTGGGAGAATAATCATGAGGGCGGCTTGGTCGCAACAGAAGAAGTTGCTCGAATCTGGCAGGCTGTTGTAATACTGAACAGGTCAGTAGATCCTTCTCCGTCACATCTTCTACAATTGAATTAGCTATAGATCAGAATCTGTGAGTTCCTACGACTAACATTTGGACAGGTATCTTGGTTTGCAGAACTCGTCAACCAAATATCGAACAACGGAAATACTATCACCCACTCAGTTGTTTCCTACCGATGGTTTGAAGAGCGGTATGGTGGGAGCTACGAGGTATGATAAGGGGTTATTCTTCAAATGCATCTGAACACTGACATTATTGCATAGCGCCGCCGATTTGTCTGCCAGTAAAACACCTCTTGCCAGCCTAGTCGAAGCCTCTCGTCTGCTCGAACAAGCCTTAACTCATGTCAATAATCCCACCATTCGCCAGGATTTCAACGCGGCCGAAGCTATTCAATTGATAAAAACCGTCATTGCCTACAAACATGTTTTGACAGAGTCCGAAGTCACATCTCCTAGTCGACTTGCTAGCCAGGTCGATATCTGCAACAGGTAAGCATCTCCAAATACCTTCTCATTAGGCGATCATGAAGTAATGTGGCATATCATAGTGCCCTCCTTTCCGTCTTCGAGCTTGGAAATCACCTCAAAATACCCCAGGATATCTCTTGTCACTTTTCTTCGGGATTGTTCCGAGATGCCCTGATAAACGAGGTTGTCAGCGCGGCTAAACAATTTGAGGGAAGCTTGGCGCCTACGAACCTCTCGGATCTCTGTCCATTTTCACTCCATCCGATCCTCAAAGCGGCAGTAATACTTGCTTCCAGCTCAGAAAATTCTGATGAGTTTCATCGTCGTCAGTCTATAGAGTCTCTCAAAAGTGTCTTAAATCACTCAAGTAAGAGGTGGTATATAGCAAGTAAGTTGGATTATCTTGGAGTCTAAACTGGCTGCGATCCGCTGACAATACCAGAGCACTACGTCATGGAATTACAAAGCGTAGACTCCGGAACAGTAACAACATAGTTGCATGCGTGCATCTGAAATCTTTCAAAGAAATCGGCCAAATGTGAATGTAGTAAGTATACTTAGCATGCGGACATTATGTCAAACCACTTCTTCACATTGGTATACTTGTCCGTGATATCCTTGTAGCCGATATCTCTAGGGACCTGGCCGTACGGCATGTGGAAAATGACAGCAACCGTGAATTTCATCACCACCGATAAAAAATCAAGCTTGGGAGGCCGCAGGTTGTGACAAATGGAATGGCGTCGAACGGCGCGAAGTGCAAGCATCTGGAATTAAACGTAGCCCTGTCGAGATAAAAACAGAGCCCCGAGAACACGAGAACAATAAAGCTCTATGGTCTAACGCAAAAAGATAAATCAACAGATAAAACAAGTCCGAAAGTACCGCATTAGCTGGGTATGGAGGATACATCGATGTTTGTATAGCTAGCGCCAGCGACATTGGCGGGTACCTTTTCAATGAAGAAGGTCCTCGACTTTGCAAGCCATACCATGAAGCTTGGCACAGACCAGCCAAACGCTGTTCCGACACCACCCTTTGGCCCAATGGGAACAAACTGGAAATCTCCAGGGTCCTGCTTGTACACTTTCTCGGCCAGGGGTGCTTTCACCTTGGCTTTCTTGGTCATGTCAGCCCAGAGCGAGTACCCGAGGGGGGCGATAGCTCGATGAACATCGAGGACGTTTCTCTTCGAGTACGATGCCACGTCGCCAATGGCATAAACGCTAGCTGGAGCACTTGTCACACGCAAGGTCTCAGGGTCGGTGATGACGGATCCCCGGGTATCCAGCCATTCGGCTGGCAAGAAGCTCGTATTAGGCGTACCACCCGTCGCGTCAATGTATAAATCAACCTCCCTGGTGGTGCCATTGTTCAATTCCACCAGCGTGGTACCATTCGCCGTCTTGGACGCAGAAGTAACCTTGGCCATATGCACCGTCTTAACCTTCAACCTGCGCAGGTGTGATTCCGCCGACGTTCCAACTCCCTTATGCGACAAATTGGAGAGGAGGCGAGTGCTGCCGGAGAATAAGGTGATATCCTTGCCGTGCCAATGGTAGGCAATTTCGCCGGCTGTTTCGACGCCTGTGGGGCCACCGCCGGCGATTAGGATCGTATTTGCTTTGGAAATGGCTGCATTGGTGTCGCAAATAGCGTTGCTTGTGACTGTGTGTGGTCCGTGGAGAGTCCAAAGGGGACTGGCGCTTGTCGTTCCTGTGGCGATAATAAGTGAGTCGTATGGGATCTGTATCCTGTTCTCATCGGTATCGGTGACACCCTTGACCGTGACTAGCTTCGTTGAAGGGTCAAGTGCTATGGCTTCGCCTTGGACAAATGCATATAGGTCGCCATAATCTTGAAACGCGCCCGCGAATGGCATTGAGACCTTGCTGACCAGTTCAGGCCGGGCAATGGCGCGAGGGGCACCGACTTTGAAGAAATAGTGAGTCGATGGCGATACAATAGTCAACTTGCACTTCTTGTCGGTGTTGCTCGCCACTGACGGTATAATGTGTCTCAAAATGTAATGACTGATAGCCAACCCGGCAAAGTTGCTGCCGAGAACTACGATGTTATGGGTTGACGAGGACATGATGGTAGTGAAAGAAGGCAGATCAATGCATATAATGAGAGTAATGTGGAATTGAAATGCTGGATGGATAGTTATTTTGACAAAACAGCAATAGTAGAGTTGGTATTTATGCCAACGGCTTTGCCCGCCGAACCAACGCATCAGCCCTCCAACGACCCGTTGGTATGTCCCAAGCAGTGATGGTCGGAATTAGGGGTGCTTTGAAATGCTCTTGAGATTGAGAGTTTGTTCCAGAGGTATTGACGTACTGTAGATATCGGCAAACTAAGCCCGCACCCTGCATCCGCATTTTAGGTCCACCCCATGGTGGCGTCATCGCCGACAGTCGGTTGGCAAAGAGATACCACGCGTTGCATGGAGATTACTTGTAGATTATTAATATTTAACAAGTAATGATAACCAAAGGGAACCCAAGGTTACAAATGTTATAAGAGTAAGGTGGTTTTGATTACCGTTATCCTTCAATACTAAATCCAAAATCAATGGCTTTTCCAATTAAAGTAGGGTTGACAAGCTCCTCGACAGTATTGACTAATTCTGTCAGTAAAGAGTCAATGAATGCTATATCTGCATGATTTCCAACCAATCCAGCATTTAGTCTCCCCTGTCTAAGGAAAGAGACTGCCTTAAGGGGATAAGCCGCGTCACCGTGTGGATTGGAAATATCGACTCTGCAGCTTCCATTGGCAAAAGGCATATGATCAAAATCCTCAAAATCTTGATGGTGAACAATGGAGTCAAAAAAGTTTGCTCCCGAGGACCACTCTGCACACTGTTTAGCTATTTTTTGGAAGCCAACAAAGTCATGAGCAGCAGATTCGGCGGTTTGATTCTGAACGAATCGTAAGAGATCCATTGCGGACCATCCGGGTTTCAAGATGACTCTAATGGGTGCGAACTGATAGCATGGACCCATCACATTCTCTGTGTTCATTTGGTCAATATTTCGACCAGATGTTACCCCTCCAAAAGAGACGTCTGATTTGCGAAGTCTACGAGCTATCACCAGAGCAAATGCTGCAGTAAGCACACTGGCTGTGGTAATGCCCTCAGGTGCCTTGGAGACACTGGTTTGTCTTGACAAGAATACTGCGCTGTCTGTATTTGTTTTCGACTTGCCAGGAAGAATTGAAAGTATCGAGCCACTAAGAAGATTACTCCAGTAGTCCAACGATCTTTTTTGTAATCCCTTGTTTTGGATTCGTGCAACATAAGAGCTGAATGGTTCAAAGTTTACCACTTCTTCTCCAGCGTACAATGTTTCCAAATCTCGAAGCAATCGAGGCAGGGATACTCCGTCATATTGGGCATGAGATAAGCCTAGGACAAGGCAACTTTTGCCATCTCGGGTTTGGATATAAAACATCTTGATGAATGGCGATCCAAGGAGAAAATCGGACTCGATATCATTCGTGCAAAGGTTCGTGACGAACTCACCAAGGTCTGCACCTGTTGTCTTCATTGTCACTGGAACGTTAATCTCGTCCAAGACAACCTGAAATAGAGTTGAGTTGTGCTCAACATATACTGTGCGCAAAATTTCATGAGTTTTGACAAGATTTGCACAAGCACGCAGCAGTTTGGTTTGGTCTATTGAGCCCTGGTCGAAGTACAACATCGTGTACTGTATCGATGTGCGTGGCCTCTGAATGGTTGCTCCAACGTCTAATGCCTGTGAATCCGTCACACCGAATACATCTTTGATGCTCCAGTTTGGATTGGCAAGCTTTGGGCGAATATATTCAGAGAGAAAGAGATCTATGTCGATAGATCCCAACATTGAAAATGGTCTGTAAGACCATGTATCCTCTTTGAGCAATTCGTTAACCTTTAAAACCGTGGCAGCGTCGCGAAGGCGCATGTGTCGAAATACATCTGCTACACTCATTCCATGTCCATTCTTACGAAGATTCGACGTTAGTTTCATAGCTGATACTGAATCGCCGCCTAGGCGGAAGAAATTATCGTCAACGTCAATTTGATCCAAATTGACATTAAGCACTTCTGCCCACGCGGATCGTAGGATATCTTGCGACGCCGTAAGATTTGCCGGGCTCACGATTTTCGACCATTCTTTCGTGAGACTTTCGCGTAGCTGAGAAGCTATACTCTCAGAGATGTTGGACGCAAGCTGGCTAACTAAGCCGTGATCGATTTTTCCCTGTGTGATGGGCATTTTCTCTACAACGACGTACGCATAAGGCACCATATGCGACGGCAAAGAATTCCGAATGCGTTTGTCAAACCTCTTCAATACCCCAGCAAAGTTGGCAGATATAGTTGCACAGATAGCAGTTTCAAAAGGTTGTGAGCCAGGCACTGCACAACTCACTTTGCACCCTTTTGGTAGCAACTCAACATTGTCCTTATCCAAGGGCTGTTGTTCTATAAACACAACCAGCCCTTCATCTAAAGGCTGCTTTTTCTCAATAGGTGACGGGTGATATAAAGCCGCAGCAGCGATGACAGATGGGGACAGTAACTGAGTGAAATGCGCCTCAAAGTCTGTGATGTCCACCGAATGACCATTGACAGGTACAATGTTTTCAGTTCGACCCACAAACACTAATTTGCCATCTTCTTGTAGCTGAACTATGTCTCCTGTTGCTCGAACTTGACCT
The DNA here is from genome assembly GCF_003025095.1 of Trichoderma harzianum CBS 226.95. Classification (NCBI taxonomy): domain Eukaryota; kingdom Fungi; phylum Ascomycota; class Sordariomycetes; order Hypocreales; family Hypocreaceae; genus Trichoderma; species Trichoderma harzianum. The sequence continues at coordinate 24,507 of NW_020209274.1, forward strand.
GATCGACCGGAAAACTGAGAACTCCCAGCTAAGAGCCAGCCAGGAGACTCCATCGCTTCAGTGGTGAACAAATGTGGTCCTTCAAGCCAAAGTTCACCAGGGCAACCGATGGGCGATAAAAGGGATGGGTTTTGTGGAATGCACACCCAAGGAACTTGAAATGGAGGATATGTAGATCCTGGTTGTGTTTCTGCGCCTGCCCTAATCTTCCCAGACGCCTGATCGAAAGATACCGGTGGGAGTTGATTGAAGCCCCAAATATTATTCAATTCAGCTTCTGGGAGGCAAGATATCTGGTCGACTCTTTTCCCGAGATCGCTCATAAGGTGTGAACAAGCTGTCTCTAGTTGTGCCATCATTCGTTTCATCTGGCTGATATCTATCAGGCTGCTATCGAAGCTTGCACAGATCCTGAATCCATCAGGGTTCATACTACATGCTAGCATAACGGGATAAGGGTTGAAATATAACGCTTCTCGAACAACATCTCCGTGGGCAAAACCAAGATCAGTGCCGTCGTATTCCAATTCCGGTTGTATAACCAGACCTGTTCCTGCTTCACAAGCATGTTGGGCATCTGGGTGAACCTTTCTGATGTTTTGCATGCCTATGTGTTGATATGGAGTACGAGCGAGAATAGCTTGCTGGACAGCCTTCAAATAATCATTGACGGATTTTGTCCGGTCAATGCGTATTCGGATAGGTACAGTAGCAATCAATGGACCAATAACGCCCTCCACACCAAGCAGTGGAATGTCTCGACCCGTGAGTGTCTCTCCAAAGACGACATCATCGCCATGAGTAAACTGTGAAGCGACTAGGGCCCATGCGCCACGGATAACGGTCGCTAGAGTAAATGGAAAGCCGATAGTTGACTTTATGTTTATTTGATACTCGAAGATGGTATCCGGATTTGGTAAAAAGTCTCTGGAGGGTAGGCGAGGGAATTGAGGGCCTATTGCACCATCAAGCTCTCTGCTCCAAAACTCTTGCATCGCAATCTGATCGGTGTCGCGAACATACTTGACAAAGTCTCGCATAGTTGTGAGTGCTGGCTGGTGAGGCAAAGCACTTCCGTGTTGTAATGCTTCGCGAACCTTTCCAAGTATGATCGGCTCTGACCATCCATCGTAGAGTACGTGATGCACAGTCCAAACCATATATTCTTTGCCATCTCCATTGTTATTCACAATAGCATATCGAGCGAGGCTTTGCCCGAGATCCATCCCAATGGCTCTATCGTCTTCAAGATACTGATCAAGATCTGTGGAATGTTTCCACGATATCTTCTCTTTTAGAACAACTTGCTGAAGCCCAGGGTCTTGGAGTTGAGCTAAGCGTGTGCGTAAGATGGGGCTTACATCAACAACCGACTCCCATGCTTTTTTCCACTGTTCCAAGTTTACATTAGGCGGGATACAAGCAACGCGCTGGGCGATATAAGGCTTCGTCGATTTGAGAGAAAACGTAAACAAAGATTCCTGAGTTGGTGTACAGGGGTAAATATCCTCAATAGCGGCTTCATTTGTCCCACAAATGCGTGATGCCTCCAATCGAGCACTATCAGCAAGCTGAGATATCATGGAAAACTCCGGAACTGTGATCTTCGCGTCGTAATCGCATATGAAGACAGCATTTGCCATTTCCGAGAGGGTTGGATTGGCAAATGTTCCAGTCACGCTAAGATCCAACCCTCGATCTCTACATGTAGACACCAATCTCATGGCTGCCAAAGAATTGCCACCTAACGCAAAGAAATTGTCTTCCTGGGTGATTTTGTCTGGGTCCAACTTTAGGATGAAAGCCCAAGCCTGTCGTAGGCGTTGCTCAAGGTCACTAAGCGCCCGAGTTGCCGTGCTCTTCGCGTTTTTATCAAGCTGCTTCAAGTCCACTGTGGAACCAAATTCTCTCAGACGCTTTCGGTCAATTTTTCCTGATATCAACGTTGGAATAAAGTTGATCGGTATGTATGCGGTTGGAATCATATACCGAGGCAATACTTTCACCACATCGGTGTTGGCTTTCAACATTGTTTCGCCCAAATCTCCAGAGACGCAGGCCAATTCTAACTGGCGATTGTCGCTTGCCTTTCCGACGTGTTGTGCAATGAATACCACTAAAGTCGGTTGGGCCGCGGATCCGGCTGGCGTAATCACCTCAGATATCACGCTGATCTCTGAGGGGAGCCTAGCTTTCAGTTGGCTCTCTATTTCCCCCAACTCAACCCGCTGGCCACGCAACTTGACCTGAGTGTCTTTCCTGCCCATGAAGATGATCTCACCAGAACTGTCAGGAGCATACTTTCCAAGGTCTCCAGTCTTGTACAGACGACCTTGGCGGCCGCTATGTTGACCGTGGCCTGATACAAGCCACGACGGATCTTGAATGAACGCAGCGGCAGTCTTTTTGGGATCATTAAGATAGCCTTGCCCAACAATCGGGCCTTCCACAAGCAGCTCACCCACTGCGCCTACTGGCATTAGTGACTCGTGGTCATCTGGGTCCACAATCCAAATAGCGGCGCCATTGCCTGGCCCAATGGTGATGTAGTCCCGATTCGCAGCTGCATTGCTATTCACAGTACAGCCAATGGTGCATTCACAGGGGCCATATCCTATGATAATCCTAGCATACTGGCCCCAAAGCGCAACATCACTGACGGAAGCCGCTTCACCCCCAAGACCCAGTCCTTCGAGCGACGCAATGACGTCCAAGTCTAATATTCGAGCAACTGAAGGGGTGAGACCCGCGTAGTTCACGTTCATACTTCGCATAGCTGTATTTATGTCGTTGAGTCTGTCTTCATCCGATGGAATGCAGAGACAGCCGCCGTTAGCCAATGTTAGTATCATACTGTCAATACTAACATCGAAGGCGTAGGACGCGAAATCGAGAACCCGGGAATTGTTGTTGTAACCAACTGCTTTAGCCCGAGGGAAAGCACTGCTGGAATAGCTGCGGTGGGATACTTGCACTCCCTTGGGAGTGCCTGTACTTCCAGATGTAAAGATGATGTACATGAGCGTTGATGGATGCACAACCGGTAGAGCGGGAAAGGCTACGAAGTCCTCAAAGCAAGCAAATGTATCTGCTTCCAAAATAATAAAATCCCCATGTGGGAGGATGTCCGCAGCTAAATCATACTGGTTTCGAGAGACAACCATTGTCTTTGCATTAACTTGTTCTGCCATATTTCGCAAGCGGGCAATTGGAAGTGCTGGGTCCATAAGCACCATTGTTCCTCCGGCTTTCATTACAGCCAACACAGCAACAACAGTCCATTTTGACTTTTCGAAGCACAGTGGAAGGAATTCGTGTGCTTCAACACCCCGCTCTCTGAGTAAAAAAGCCAGAAGAGACGAGCATCGATCAACTTCGGCGTAAGTCAAGCTGCCGTCCCAAGATAGAATTGCCACCTTGTCTGGAGATTCTTGAGCTCGTCCGGAAACTATATCATGCATGCAGCAGTCGTATGTCTGCGGAAGAAGATGATTCCACTGCCATATTTGATCCATATCGTGCGGGAATGGATGAAGAAAGCCCTCAATAACCGCATCATGGTTCGAGATGCACATTCTGATGGTATGGCTCAATGCTTCGGCGTATTGCGTTATTACATATTGAGAAACATTTTCGGAGGTGCGTGCGGGGAGTATCCGGAGATGGCCGTTCATATAATATGTTTCGAGGTATAGGGTACTCTGTTCTCACTCGTGTTAGCTATGAGATCTCTTTCAACTAGACGCAATTGATCGTCTTACATCATCTTTAGCCTTATTATTTTCATTGAGCCGGTATTCTGTACTCAATAAGAGAGAAACGGGAGTCGAATATCTCTCAAGAGACTGTAATACGGCCCCGGTCATATACTTGGAGATGGCAACGGTGGCTTGGCCGACGGTACTTTTCAAGTTCTCCAATACTTTATTCGTTGAGAGTTCCCCTCTGGCCAATTTGCTCTCAATCTCAGGCTCTTGTGTTTGATATATCCAGCCACAGCTAGCTTGCCTATCTTCCTTCATCCTCAAAAGGACAATAAGCCATGATAGGAGAAGGTATTCATCCTTCATCCCTGTTGGAGTTGATGACTCTTTCGCGGAAAGATTAGGAACCTCAAAGCTCCCAGGTATGTAGACATTCTCTAAACTGGATGGCATAATGTGCTTGTATGTCCAGTCTGGAGCTGGCTATAAAGTTGTGAGGAAGTTAGATCAAAACAAAGTGATGAAAATGGAAAGAAACAAGCTAATATTCCCTTTAGAGGTATTGGTATAAGATGAAAAAAAGATTGAAGTAATCCAGTTGCGCGCCATATAGTTATGGCTTTGAGCGCGTCTCGCGGCTTTGGAAATAGGGTATTATTACCAAAGTAAACGAGCGGCTCAGCTGAGAACGGCCGAGTCTCTTTGCATACAGCTGCGAGTTGATTCTAGGCGAGCAATCAAAGAACGAAGAGTACAAGTGCCAGTGTTTCTCTCGTAACCATTAAAAAATACCGCAGAAATACAGAATACATCGCATAGAGTTTCCACATATACACCTTATACGCCTTACATGGTTGCCAAATAATTCTCATATTTATTTTGCCTTTAGTATTTTGACTGATAAAATTCCACAGTACTGTACGCTATTGACACATAACATGGACATCGGTATATTCTTAGCGCTTGCTTTAGAAACTTGTTCTCATGAGAACGGAGCACGCATGTAATAACAGCCAATGTCGCCACACAGTTGATACTAAACTGTAGTATCCACAATGTTCACTAAAATACAGTATTCGGACATCCATCATGCCCCCCCTGCACTACGAGTACTTTGTATGTGCCGTTGGGTCACAGAACCAGACTCTGCGCTGGCTTTACCCGACTCTTGCCGGCAATCCGTGTGTTGGCGGCTTGGCGGGACACGAGATAATCTAATCAGATCCGCTGAGTCTCGTGTTCATGAAGCTACTAACCATTCCATCTTATCAGATGCAGTAGGCCGGCAATAGCTCCCAGGTTGCCAGGATTTATCACGCCAGCAGTAGTAGATTGCTGTTAGTTTCATCTAGCCATTTATTAACCGGTGAAAATTTTTTCTCTAGAGGATCCCGTTCACGGAACAGACAGATGCATGATGCGATGTCGGAATGTTGCAATGAACCTCGTAACGTATCGGAAACAAGACTGTACAAATTGACCTCTCACATTTCTTTGACACTTGAAAGGTGGAAATTGCAAACGAAAAAGCCCAGACAGTAGCACTCTAGCATTCGACATACTGTCTATTACAAGATGTACATGTACTCAAAATTCTGGCCCAAAGGGGGGCATTCTGGGATTTTACACCACTATGTAGGTAATTGTGCCTGATAAAGTAGCTATACAGGCTAATGGATGCGAATAACAGACAGAAACTCTGGTCACATTTGAATATACATCTAGTGCTACGCGCCAGCCTCATAGCATTCTGTTTGTTGGCGGCCTTGGAGATGGCCTTGCTACAACGTCATACACCGCAGACATAGTGCGGGCGCTACAGCCAACTGAATGGTCATTCTTCACCCTGAATCTCACATCGTCCTACCAAGCATGGGGTCTTGGGCATCTTGACAGAGACACCGATGAGATTGCTCAATGCATAAGATATATCAAGTCTTATAAAAATGCCAAATATGGGCATAGCAAGCTTATCCTTATGGGTCATTCAACGGGTAGTCAGTGTGTAATACACTACCTCAGCAGGCCAAATCCTCACACCTTTGAACCACCCTTTGATCCCGAACTTCAGCATGTCGAGCGCCTAGCTCTTGATGGAGCAATAATGCAGGCAGCAGTGTCTGATAGAGAAGCGATTCAATGGGTCTTGCATCATGGAATTGGCGGCAGGTCACCAAACCAAGTTAAAGCTGTCTATGAGAAACTAGCAGCGATGGCTAAGGAGGCTGCCGTCAGCGACCCATCTTCTGATACCATGCTACCCATCTCGATGACTTCACAGATTGGATATCCGGCCAATACTCCTCTCAGTAGCCGAAGATTCCTGAGTCTTACCAGTCCGGAAAGTCCCAAGTCACCTAGCGACGACGATTTATTTAGTTCAGATTTGACTGATGAACAACTGGGGAAGACATTCGGAATGATCAACCAACGAGGGCTGTTGAAGCATAAGCTGATGGTCTTATTGTCTGGGGCTGATCAGTCAGTGCCGGATTGGATTAACAAGGAGGAACTGCTGGCTAGATGGAAGAAAGCCACTAATTTGAACAGTTCGGTGGAAATATGGGATGAAGAGCATAGTGGATTAATACCTGGAGCATCCCACGCCTTGAGCAATGATGACCAAGAAGAACCACGAAAGTTCCTTGTTGGAAAGGTCCTTGAGTATTTGGAGACACTGAACTGAAAATAAGGGGAAACGATAGTGAGAAAAATGTTATTATTTGTACTTGAAAAGCTATCCATCCAACGTGAAATACCCATCTTTCTAGGAAACAAGCTCTATATTACTCGGCAACAGACTGGTGCATCACGTTCAACCTATACGTCGGTGATCTCTTGAACAGTTCTTCATGTAGCCCGTAATCAACACATTGACCTGACTCAATAAGGAAAATACGGTCTGCTTTTCTTATTGTGTATAAGCGATGCGCAATTGCGATCACGGTGATTCCTTTCGTTGCCTTCTCAAGACCATCTTGCAATAGCCTTTCTGATTCAGCATCAAGCGCACTCGTCGGCTCGTCTAAAATGAGAAGCTTAGGTTTACGAACGAGAGCCCTTGCGATCGAAAGCCTTTGTTTCTGACCACCCGAAAATTGGTTACCATTAGGTCCACAAAGAGTCTGGTAGCCGTTGGGTAGATCTTGAATAACATCATGGATGTTGGCGAGTTTACACGCCTCTTCAATCTCCTTTGCCGAGACGACTTGTCCTGGTCTAGCGCCAAGAGCGATGTTGAACTCGATAGTTCCTTCAAACAGCACATTTTCTTGTGGCACCAAAGCGATTGTATCACGGAAGGATACACCACGGCTGGCCGTCACATCGAAGCCGTCTATTACAACGGATCCGGACTGCGATGTGTACAAACGTTCGACCAGTGAAATTATTGTGGACTTTCCCGCTCCGCTTGGGCCCACGAGAGCACAAAAACTACCGGCAGGAATTTCCATGCTCAATCCTCTCAGCACCTCGACATTTGGACGAGCAGGATATGAGAAGTGTACATTGCGAAACTGTACGGTCGAGGCAATATTGGAGCCTGATTGGAAGCTATTCGCCTCAGTTATTGCCTCGAGATCTTTAACTGCTGAGGGCCCCGTGCTTGACTGCATAAGTTGAGGATCCCCCTGCATCTTTGCCGATCCCATATTGACAAGGCTCAAAATCCTTGCCATTGCAGCCCGGCCACTAGAAAGCTCCGGAGCAAGGGCAAACATTTGACTCCATAGCATTGCGCTGACAAGAAGAGAGAAGACGACAATGAGGAATTGGGTTTGTGTATAGGTACCTGCGAGAATCTGTTTTGATCCCCACCAATAAGCCAATGCATTCACGCAGTTTCCAAGGAAGTAGGTAAGGGCTTGCCAAAAGCTTGCTTGCAGAGTGACTTTGAAGGTTTCTTGACGCGGGCCTTTGAGTGATCGCCGATAAACATTTAGCGTCTCATGTTCAAGAGACAGTGACGAGATTGTCTTTATGGATGCGATTGCTTCTGTGCCAATATCAACAGATTTGCTGTACGCATTCTCGTGGCGCTCCTCAAAGTTACCAAGAACGCGGAGCTCCATTAGGCCAGCTCCGAGAAGAAGAGGCACCAATGCTAGGCAAACAAGTGCAATTTTCCAGGCAATAATATGCGTCAAGACAATTGCCGCGATGAGGTTAATCGTAATCGAAAATAGGGTGCCAATAACAGAGCCACTAAGTCCAGCTAATGCACTGCCATCCCTGGTAATATAGGAGAGAAGTAAAGCAGGTGTCCGCCCGTTAGATTGGTGCCACTGGAGATCTTGCTCAAACAGCGAGCGGAATGACAAAACTCGCGCTGAGTAGACAATTTGCTCCGAGACCCATCCAAACCCGGTCCAACTGACGATGTTGGCAAATAGCTCGATGATGGCGAGAACAAAGAACATGAGCCCATAAAAGTTGCCGCTTGATCGAATACTCGACGGGCTTTTGCAAATGTCCAAGCTACCTACGGTGTTTCCAAATATTACGGCCTCGCCAGAGAATGCACCACCGACGATAGTAGAGCCGATAAGTGCAGCTGCCACCATAAGAATGTGTGGCCTCAATGCCGGTGCGTATCCTTTGAGTAGCGCCCAGAAAGACGTGGATGGGGTTTCGGGTTCATCTTCTATCTGGGGGAAAGAGGTTTCTGCATCCTGAGTATCTGAAAGCCGGGAGTCACCCGCCTCGTCAAGATCATCGTTTAACACAGCTGCACTACCCTTTTCAGAGACGACATCGATATCAGTGACTGATGTGCCATCCAGTATGCCAGAATCGCCTCTTAGGCTGGCAGCTTCATTCTCATCGGTTGTAGTTGCCAGTGTTTGCAGCTTAACCAGGTCGGCATAAGCGCCACTTTTTTCCATCAAGGCCGAATGGCTTCCCTCCTCGACAACTCGTCCCTTGTGCATGACTATGATGTTGTCTGCATTTTTAATAGTTGACAAGCGATGTGCAATGGTGAGTATGGTCCTGCCGCCCGCAATCTTGGAAATAGCTTGTTGGATTCTCTGTTCGCTTCGCGAATCCAAAGCCGCGGTAGCCTCGTCCAAGATCAGAACAGCAGGGTCCTTGACAAGGGCTCTTGCTAGAGCTACTCTCTGTTTTTGACCACCACTAATGAGTCGACCACTCGATCCCACAAGTGTAGCATATCCATATTGTAGCTTTTCGATGAATGAATCTGCATCTGCAAGGACTGCCGCGTTTCGAGCCAAGGCAACGATTTTGACAACTTGAGGGCCACGTTCCTCCGCTGCAGCCAACAAATCTTTGCCCTCTCTCACTTCGCTTGCAAGATCAGCAAGGCTTGAGCCAAGGAGTATCGGCTTCAAATCTGAATGGTCGGATTTGCTGGAATTAACCAAGCCATGCGAAATGTTTTCTAAAATCGAACGATCAAGTAGAGATGGTTCTTGCTGGACCAAGCTTATGAAGCTTCTCATAGTGCGAGTATTAAGATCTTTAATGTTGTAGTTGTCAAGTAAGATCTCTCCCTTGGTAGGGTCAAACAATCTTGTCACGAGACTAGCAACCGTAGACTTGCCACTACCTGAAAGACCGACAATAGCTGTATGCTTCAGGGCGGGAACAGAGATGTTGACTTGGTCGAGGACGATAATCTCTGGCCTGGAAGGATAAGTGAACGACACATTCTTGAGTTCAAAATACCCCGCCACTTGGGATGGTGTAAGGCCGGAAGTTGAAGTGCCATCGATCAACGGTTCACGATCCATATCCTCACGAAGCTTCTCGAAAGAAGCAACAGCCGCCATGAAGAGGTGAACAAACGGCGCAACCTGACTCAAGAGTAATGTAGCTATGAATGCGTGTCAATATTTTCTTCCGCAGCGCTCTGTTGATGTTGATGACAAACCTTCGACTAGAATGAAAATCACTGTGAATGTAGAACCGACTGTGACACCGCCAGACTTGTGGCTGACTAAATCCGCGATACTTTTACTTCCCTGCCAAAAGGCCAAGGCATTTGCAGAATAAGCGACAAAATACAGCACTCCAGATTGAATTCCGATAGCCAGAGCCTTCTTCAAGCCTTCTCGTTTTGACGATTTAAGAGCATCGGAGAACTTCTCTTCCAGGCGGGCGTTGGCACCAAAAGCTTGCACAACGGTGATATTGGAAAGAGCCTCCGAGGCAATTGAAGCAGCTGTGGCGGCATAATCGGACATCAGCCCGGCGTATTTCTCGATGAAGTGGCTTCCAACAAAAGACATCAAGAAATACGCCGGAACTAGTGAGATCAACATGGCAGCCAGGTCATGGTCTTTGACAAAAGCAACGATGTATGCCGTTACAAAAAAGGATACACTCGCGAGACATATTCCCACCTTCTCAGATGTGCCTGAGCGTATTGTCTGGATATCTGCACTTATTCGAGAGGCGACTTCTCCGGGAGGTAAATTGTCGAAATACGAAGGCTCTTGTCGAAGGAGGTTTTGGAGATAGCGCTCCCTAAGTCTTTGCGCCAACCGAGCACCGTACGTACTCCAACAGAAGAGATGGGCACCTATTAGGACAAATTGCGCAATTGCCAGATAGAATATTGTGAGTATCTTGCTATTGATCCCACTCTGGAGATCTGAGGCAGACCCAGACTCTTCAGTCTCGGCACACGTCGCTGCATTAAAGTCGTTGAGGAGTTGACCGAAGATAACCCCAATCAATGGGAACGGAACACCGGAGGCTATTGCGCACACTGTTCCACAGAAGAGCATTCCAGCATCAAGCCGTGTAGGATTTCCAGCCAATATGAGGCGAGGATAACCTCCAAGCTTGTGTATCAGCCCCATGGCGCCTAGAAGCGAACAATGGTCCCTTAAAACAGAGACTCTGCCACCGTTCGCATTGAGCGTGAGCAAACAAAATCACTACTGAGAAAGTGATACAGGGTCAGTGATCAGATAGAACTCGATTATTTATGGAAGAGTTTTCTCCTCAATACCTTTTGATTCGAGTCCACTATGCGTTGCGCTTCGAAAGTGATGACATCGCCTCAATAGCACTCCTGGATTCCGAGTTGGTTGTGAAAGGTGACACCAGGCCAAGGATGTCAAGACATTAGAACGAGCTCGGAAATTCTTCAATTATCAACCGATATCGGCTTCTCAAACCCCCTAATTAGATGTAGCAGCTCAACAAGTCAAGCCGCAAGAAAGCGTGAAGAGCTCGGTACTTCCGACGGAGTTCACATGTACGTAAATCGCGAATTTTAGATAGTGCCGCCAAGCAACTTCGTACAGGCCCACACCTCGCGTTAAATTACACCAGCACACGGGCAATGCTTGCTGCATTAGCCAAAATACAGTTGATCCACGCAGCGCGCGACAGGGGGCGAGGCGCATCAGGTTTTCTTCTAGCGCGCGAGTTAGTGGGCGGAGGCGAGACTTGGGTAGGAGAGCAACTTTGTGATACCATGGTGAGTATGATGACCTAGGAATGGGGGAAGCGGAGGGTAGAACACGGCTCAGTAAACAAATGGCGGCAATGCCATTCAGTATCTAGCAAAATTATAGCAATATTTTTTTCTTCTTCTCTTTCTTCAAGCTCAAGACTACGACAGCTCATGAAATGGAGTCATATCATCTTGTACAGTATAACCATGTTGCTACAATATTCGAGCAATAAACAAGTAATTATTTTATCTTAGACAAAACATCTATAGAGTAGGTACGTCGGGGAAGAATGGGCATCGGAAGCAATGGTCAGCCTCAGTGCTATGTACTATCCGTAGCGTAAACCTTCACTCAGAGCTTGGCATTCCACGCAGCACGATCAGCGGATTCAAGTGGCCGCTCACGTCCATCCCAGAAGAGAGGACATAGCTGGAACCACTTCTCCCTACTGCATATAGAGTGCACCGATCGTTTGTGGCCAAGATCGACATATTTACCAATAGTGAGGCCCTGAGAGTTTTCGTAAGATAAGATAGTCGAGCCAGTTGCTTTGGGTTCTCCAACAACGTTTTCTGTTCGTGGATCATCTAAAAAGCAGTAATGAATGCAACTGGAATACCACGCATTGACACGCTGGGCGCCGCGGAATGAAGCATCGCCAACAAGGGAGTGCCGTCCTCGATCATAGTCCCCCGCATCCCAATGGGCGCCGTAGTGATCCTCCTATAGAAATATGAGAAACGATGAAGAGAAAGATTGCCAGGGTTAATCATCGTCCTAGATAATTCAAATAACGAAAGTACAAAAAAGGATACTTACTTTTGCCCAATACAATTCGTAGTAAGCGAAGCGAGATTCGTCAAAGCGGCCGAATAAGCAAAGAACGTGAGGGTCAAAGTGCAATTTGCGTAGATACTCTCGGTGTTGCTCCAGCGTCCCCGTTTCATTCCATCCCTTGGCAACTCGGGGGTCGTTCTGCCATGTGTTGAAGAGCCTCAAATGTTCATCATCCTGCCAATCGACAGCTTCCAGAGAGAAATGGGCATCGATCTCTGGTATGTACCGACTATAGACTATTGAGCCCGGGCACGGCTTTGGTCGACGTGTCGGATGGCGGGTATAAACGGGCTCGCTTGGAAACTTATTCGTGATTTGGTAGTGCTCAGGCATAGGCGGGTACTGGGCCAAATTTATTCTCAAGGAATCATCAGTACGATCTCCTACAACCCAGATTGGTCGAGGGCCTGTCGGAGAGCCTGCGCCTTGCCAGAATGCACTTCGAAGAATCACTAGCTCGGTCAAAGATGCATTGTCCCCATCTACGCCAATCCGTGGCTTCGGGTGTTCTATTCCAAGACCGGTGTAAGCCAGCTCCCTCGACACCACTTGTTTCCCCTCTCCCAACATGGTGAGCCTGAAGCATTCCAGTGTCGGATAGGCCAGAAAGATTGCGTGGATCACGTTCCAAATCTGGCCCAGAGTGGGAACTGTATCACCTTTCCACTGGAAGGTAGTCGCCGGACTTCGACGCGCTCTGGCCCATGGGCTGTTGTCGGAAGGAGGTGGGCACTGATCGTCAGGTATTCTTGTCAAGTCTACCCACGAGAGAGTAGCGAGATGCAGCGGTTGCGACAGCGGTTGGCCATTTGTGGGCTCATTATCCAGTATCAAGGCAAGCTTGGTTGGTGCTGTATCGCCAACTGATCGTACTCGGTATGTTGTTAAGAACGGATGCGGGAGCTTTATAAGAGGATAATTGGTCTTTGCAACAGCGGGGGGTGCCATGGCTACTGTCGAGGAGCTTTTGTGGTAGCTTGGTACAGTTTTGGCCCGGGAAAGCTCAACTACAATAGCGAGGCAAGGTGTATATAAGTAAGGTAGGTACTCAAAGCTGGGTAGAGAATGCTAGAGGCGGATACAGCAATGAGACAACATTGATTATTGACGCCCCAACCAGCTAATTACAGTCAGTCTTTTGTAGAATGCCGGCCTTCTTTTCAATAGTCTTCCATTGGATACGGTGGCTTGGCACTAGTCGGTGACACCAACGATGGCACTAAGGGGCATCGATTTGTTCGGAAATATAGGTACTGGAATACGAAAGAACATATAAAGTCAGGGGACGGCTGTATATATCTTGCAAAGTTGTATATTCTCCATGGATTGCATCTTTGTTGTCTGTTTAACAAGATTCCTCTACAATGTCTCTCAAATCTAGGCTTCGGCCATTTGAATATTTTGAGGTCTCTTTTCCTGATGACCACATCATTCAAGTCACCATAAACAGGCCGGATAAACTGAATTGCATCAATAAGTCCACCAGCCAAGAGATTGCGGATATATGGCGGCAATTTGACCAAGATAAGACCTTATGGGTTGGCATCATTACAGGAAATGGAAGAGCTTTTTGCACCGGAGCCGACCTACAGGGTAAGCCTCACCCATAACTTGCTCAGAACATGAAGGGAAACTAATGTTGGTTGTTGGTCAGAATGGAACGAGATGAACAAGAAAGGGATATTCAACGATATGGCTGCCCCCGGTCTTGCCGGCCTTCCACGTCGGGATGGGAAAAAACCCATCATAGCGGCTGTGAATGGCTTATGCATGGGAGGTGGGTTTGAGATGGTGGCAAACTGCGACATGGTGCTTGCTTCGTCTTCAGCAATTTTCTCGCTGCCCGAAATAAAGCGAGGCATCGTCCCGGTCGCTGGATGTCTGCCGCGACTAACACGGACTCTTGGCCTGCAGCGGACCTTGGATCTTGTCCTGACCGGCAGAAGTGTGAGCGCGAAGACGCTGCATGAATGGGGTCTTGTCTCTCAGCTGGTGGATACATCAGAAGATGTGGCTCGTGCCGCGATCCGACTTGCGCGAGAAATGTGCAAGAACAGCCCGGATTCTCTGATCATTGGCCGTCTAGGTGCTCGGCTAAGTTGGGAAGTGGGCAGCGTAGAGGAGGCTGTATCGATGCTGGCCAACGAGTGGTATCCTCGTCTGGTCAACGGTCCTAACTTTGCCGAAGGAATCCGGGCGTTTGTAGAGAAGCGGGAGCCAAAGTGGGTTGCGTCCAAGCTGTGAGGAGCTATCGTTTCATATTCCTTGATTTTATCCTTTGGACATTCTACTCGTGGAGAATGCCTCCTCGTATTTCCGTTTTGCAATGGGATGATTTAGATCTGATAAGATGGAATAAAAGCGGTATATCTAATCAGATGCCCCGCTGCCCCGCCTCAGCAACATTGGCATTAGATCATATATACACCAGTTGCAAAAACTATTGAAAAGGCGCACGTTGCTAGCTTTATTTCAGTCTAGTACATTGAGACTTGACTGGCTGCGTTGTGTGTAGGCCCACGTTTTTCCGTTGGAAAATTTGCACAGTGAGCCCGAAGGCTTTTTACTGTGCGGTTAGCTCGCACAGTCTCTCACACAGTAGCACTTGTTGTCGGTGCTACATTCAAATTGATCCCCACGACAGCGGATCTGATAATTCTTTTCCCTTACTGCTATTAGGTCTGGACTTTTTACGGTGTATGAGTACGTAGCCGAGACAGCAGCCTTCCCTTGAGGCCCACCTATAGTATATTTGCCACTTAATTTCACTCAAGTTAGACCATCACTTGGTTGAGCCAAACTTGCTTGTTCCTATTGTGCTAGTTCGAGAACATCGACTGATCAGATAATTGACGGAACTCAAGCGACGGCAAAAAACGGTGCAGCGTGGACCGTACAAAGGGATTTTCCCCCCTCTGCCTCTAAGTCGTGACTAACAGAAATTAGGTATTGTGACTCCATCCGGACTTACAGAATGACACGGCAGATGGACCATGGCAGAGAGTTCGTAGGAGTCACAACACGTATTTGTCCGCAATTCTAAGCTAGATGACCCATTTATTGATGAAATGGTAGATTTTATGGTGCTACGCACAAGAATGCCGATATTTGCAAGAAGTATCTACTCCGATGTGTTACCATTGGTCATCCGGACGCTATATCGTTTAGAACATTCCGACGATCGGTCCTTCGGGGGCCACGTTTTATCGCTGGCCAAGCCTCGGAGGAGATGGCCGAAGACTGACGAAAATTTGTATAGCGTCTAATTAGGAATGGAATCCTTCAAGGTCCGCAAAAAGTTCAGCTAGTAATTTATTACAAGTACTCTACGTGCTATACTATCTCCTGGGCATGTCCTATGCTGTAAAAGGTTAAAGACCTGCATGCGCTATTTTCTCCGGTTTGTGATTTCTGGTCGATGCTCCCTCATCTGAGCCAACTTCAAACACGTTGTTCCTAAGATCTCACCCATACTCTCTATCACATTAGGCACAACTGACAGCACAGACATCTGAGCTGCCACCAAGATGGATGACAAGAACGTCGCAGTCCTTGCGACTGACTCTGCGGCTACAAACAACGACAATG
This sequence comes from Trichoderma harzianum CBS 226.95, assembly GCF_003025095.1. Lineage (NCBI taxonomy): Eukaryota > Fungi > Ascomycota > Sordariomycetes > Hypocreales > Hypocreaceae > Trichoderma > Trichoderma harzianum. The sequence continues at coordinate 40,069 of NW_020209274.1, forward strand.
GTGATCCTCAACAAGACTTGCCGAATGAAGACGCGCAACGAGGCGTTCAAGATGTCGAGGCTATGGCTCTCACTTGGTCGAAATTGACACTCATCGGTATCTTCCTCAAGTAAGCCTCCTCGAATCAGGTTCTATCAAAACATAGCTAACATCCACGACTGCTAAAGTATCTGGTTACTCTACTTTGTCAACGCGTTTCAGTCAACAATTCTCTCCAATCTGCTTCCGTACGCCACGAGCGCTTTCGAATCTCATTCGTTATTGAATGTTATTTATGTCGTAGCCGGTTCTATGTCTGCAGCCACTTATATGCCCCTGTCAAAGATTATGGACGTCTGGGGAAGAGCTGAAGGCTTTCTCATCATGACCGTCTTTGCTACCCTGGGCCTGATTCTCATGGCTGCAAGCAATGGCATCGCCACCTTCTGTGCAGCATATGTAAGACGAACCAATTTCACACTTCATATAAATTACCCACCTATAACATATGCCTTTGTGTGAACGAGTTCTAACAACCGACATGAAACAGGTGTTTTATAGCATTGGATTCGGTGGTATGACATACGCCGTAGATGTTATTACGGCCGATGCATCGCAGCTGAAGAATCGAGGGTTGGCTTACGCTTTCACATCTTCTCCTTACATCATCACGGCATTTGCCGGGGCCAAAGCATCAGAAGGTTTCTACAACGACATCAGCTGGCGATGGGGCTTTGGCGTCTTTGCCATCGTCTTTCCTATTGTGGCTGCTCCATTATACTTCATCTTGAAGATTAACCTTCGCAAGGCCGAGAGGCAAGGTCTATTGACCAAGGAGCCAAGCAACCGAACAATATTGCAAAGCATCTGGTATTACAGCGTAGAGTTCGACGGTAGGTGATACTTGATGCTTGAGACAAAAGTAACAAGTGCTAATTTTGCAATAGCAATGGGAGTGTTTTTGTTCTCCGTCGGTCTCACGGTGTTTCTTCTTCCTTTCAACATTGCCGACTCTGCCCCTAATGGATGGTCATCAGGATACATCATTGCCATGATTGTGGTTGGCTTCGTTATGCTTATTATCTTTACCGTATACGAAACCTTCCTAGCGCCAATACCTCTACTCGACTGGAACCTCTTGATTGATCGGACTGTCATCGGCGCCTGCCTTCTCGATGCTACATATCAGATCTCGTATTACTGTTGGGCGAACTACTTCACCTCTTTCCTACAAGTGGTGAATGACCTAAGTCTAGCAGAAGCTGGATATGTGAACAATACCTTCAACGTGGTTTCGGGAGTCCTCCTGTTGATTGTTGGCTTCCTGATCCGTAGGACTGGTCGGTTTAAGTGGCTTCTGTACATAGCCGTCCCGCTTTACATCTTTGCGCAGGGATTGATGATCTATTTCCGCCGACCGAACCAAAACGTGGGCTATCTTGTCATGTGCCAAGTCTTCATATCGATTGGAGGTAGCATTTTCATTATTATCGAACAACTGGCTATTTTAGCTGCTGTTGATCATCAGCATATTGCTGCAGCCCTTGCATTGCTAAATGTGGTGGGTACGGTTGGAGACGCCATGGGCGCAACGATATCAGGAGCCATCTGGACAAACACGTTTCAGAAGGCGCTTGAGCGATATCTTCCAGAATCAGCGCTTCCGGATTTGGACGTCATTTATGAGGATTTGGACACGCAGCTCAGTTACCCTGTCGGAAGCGCCGTCAGGTTGGCAATCCAAAAAGCATATGCGTACTCACAAACCCGCATGCTTGCTGCCGGAACTGGAGTCATGGGCCTTGCGATAATTTGGATGCTTATGATTAGAAACATTAATCTTGCAAAGGTGGCTCAAGTAAAGGGCATGGTCTTCTAAGCTAGAAGAGATGGGGCAATAGAGAGTTGATATATGTTAGGCATGTAGCCCTGGTTGGGGGATTCAGTCCACAATTGCAGAGTAAGTAACGTCCAAAATAAAAATTAAGTACACTAGTTTTTGTTTTATTTTAAACAAAACAGTATTGTAACATTCGGACTCGGTCAAATTATCTCGAATATCATAATATTGAAACTCATTTTCCCCAAAAATATCATTGAAGAGTATACTATTATCTTCTAGCGTGTTAGCAAGCCTAGTTTACATTTTCTCTCCTTGCTTAGGCAGTGTGTAGAGCACCTACCCATATTAGCTGCCTCAGATCCATATACTGCAATTCTTTATAAAAGGAAATGCATATAAAGGAAATGCTTGTTTCAATTGTTGTGGTAGTAACCATTCTATTTCCTTATCTCTGGATTCGTCCCTCCCTGTACTACGTTTTTCCACTCTGCCATTTTTTGCGCGGCAGTAGCATACGTCAAGAGAGACTGAGGAACCAGATCACCTCTGTCTATGTCTTTCAATCGGGCAATAAACGTAACCAAGTGTGCGTCAAGAGCAGTGGGCGTCTCCAAACCAAATAGCCACTTTTCTCCCTCCACTAGATGCTCGCTACACATCTCCAATATACTGACTGTACGCTTCGTCATTTCTTCTAAATCATCAAGTCCAACACAGTTTATCTTCTCTTTTCGTTGACTACAACACGTATTAGTGGCATTCATGGAGTCAACATGTGGCAAAAGGGTAAATTTACAGACATTTCAAGTTTATATTGTAGAGCCTTCTGATACTGGGGTGATACGTCGCTGTCTATAAGTCGTAGTATCTTCTCCTCAATGATATTGGCGACGCCTGATCTTCCCGTAAAAGTCAGTGTGAAAAAGTTAATGCTATGAAGTTTTTCGAGTAAAGAGGATATAATGCCCGCGTGTGAAGGTGGCATAAGGCTTGGAAACAAGCCGGCAAGATGGTGCGTAATCTTCACGCTGTCGTAGATTGGCTCCGGAAGAGATGGACTAGTCAGTGCTGGAACCTAAATATTGTTAGACTATCGATGGGGTGTAGGGAATCCCTTCTGACTAGGCTCAAGTACCTGTCCTTTAGGGTTGACGTAGCATAGATATTCCTCGGACAGCTGTTCCAATTTCGATGTAATGTCCATCTCGTGCTCGGAAAACTCGATAGCCAAGGTCTCGTCTTTGGGTTTTCCACGAATAGCTATGCAGTATCTTACCATTATAGAACAGATAGAGTACTGATAATGATAAAGCTTGTAGGTTTGAATAGCCATACTGTCGGATGATGAGCTGAGCTTTTGGGAAGTTAAATCAGGTTGATGTAGGTTGTTGAAAAATTCGATTTCAAGTACCACATGCCTTAAAAAATATTGCGAAGATATAATCGTATCATGAGAAAAAAAACGTGATGGTATTGTAGGGTTGAAAGTCAACCCCGGTTTAAATAACCTAAGCTCGACGCTTTAATTTAGGTAAGTTGCAAATTATTTATCATACGGGGTAGGTAGTTTACTGCGTCTCTTGACGGGACCATGGGGTAAATGAGATGCACTGAGTGCGCATCCCCAGCCTTTTACCCCAAAAGTGGTACCTGCTGTTTCACATCATGCTGCATTGCAGATATGCAGGCAGATTTATTAAGTTCCCGCATCAGGTCTAGCTGGAATGCTTCATGGGGTAAGCCGGGATAGATGATGTAGCGCGCTACCCTATAGTACACACTTGTACCTCGGCCTCGTTTCCGTTTCCAATTCTCTTTTTCTTTTCTCTTCTTATTGGGCGAAGACTAACTAAAATTCTGTTCATGTTGTTAACATTGTATATGGGGATTATATATGTAGTATTTATCATTGAGTGGCGATAATAACTGCGGTATTCGTGTCACAGACATCTTTCTCATGACAGATTCCTGAAACTTAACATTCGACCAGTGACTATTACAGCAGAAATTGTATAATAAGGATCATCCTCACCACGATGTAACGCTACCATATGTTCAGACTCATCCAAGGGGGTTTGCATTGCAAAAATACAAGAAATAGAAAACAGATTAACCTAACATCAAAATATACGTTGTTCTCCTTGGGACCTCACTACTATGGGGTTAGTCTTCTGCTAGCCATGACTGCCGGACCTTGAAGATGATCGGCCTCACAATAGTTCAAACAGCGGTCGCCGAACCAAGACAGACTAGAAATGATTCGACCTATACACGGCTCCTTATATAGTTACTATAGGTATATGTCAATATTATTTTCATGGCGTGTACGGTTGCTTGAACAATTCTCGTTCTTATGAGTACAAGCATTGAAAGCTTTGTAGCAGGACGAAATTTTAGGTTCGCAGACCTATTCAAAGGCAGGATACTTAACTATATAAGGAAAAATTGAATCAGAAAAGGCCAAAGATTATCATATACGTTTACTTTGTAATACTACATGAAACTAGAAGGATTCTTAATCCCATTTGGTAGGTAGTGGCGGACCCCAAATCGCGGCAGGAGTTCCGGCAGATCGAATGGTAGGGCATTCCTCATTGACCACGTCGCCATCTGAGTAGTGTTCAATTATGAAGCCCGTAGTATCATACCAATAGTCAAAGAGCTGTGACCCCATGACGTGCCTGCCAATTCCCCACATCGGTTTATACCCTTTGGACGCCAGCCACGAATGACCCATCATCTCGGTATCCAGGTCTTCCACCTCGAAAGATGAGTGGTGAATACTCGTGCCGCTGCCGCTACCGTGATGGGCTGCTACTAGAAGACAATGGTGGTCTGTATACTCTGCACCTAGGTCCACGTGAAAGAAGGACATAAACTCTGTTGAAGGGTCACCTTGCTTGTGGACAATGTCAGAAGCTTTGAAATTGAAGTTGCTGCTGTACCATGAGCATGTTTTTGCGTAATTGTCTGTCGTGTACCCGAAATGGCCGAGTTTGTGAACCTTGGAGGGACCGCTGGTCATGCGGTTGAAAACACCTTCTCGTTGTGCAACCTCTTGGTCAGCGAATATGTCCGTCCATCTTGCAGGGCCATGGCATAAAAGACGGAAAAATCGTGCGAGCTCGTTTATTGGTATACTAACCTTTGCGCGTCTTCTGGACTGCCCCGTTTACCTGTGGCCTTCCACCAGCCACAACAGAGATGCCTTCTTGTGGAACAAACCGCTCTTCTTGGCCATGCACAACCTCGACAACGTATCCATTAGGATCTGTTATGCGGACCATCTTGCCACCGCCGGGGCGGTGAGAGACGTCTACCAATTGCGCACCGGGGAAGTTGCAGGCTTTTTGAAAATCGATCGCTGAACGCGCGACAAACCCAGCCCCGTGAAACTTTGGAGCGCCACCAGAAGCGGGACGGGCCACATAGAGAAAAGGATCAGGCCCGTAACCACGGAAGAAGACTTCTCCGTTCTCTGACTTTGCTGCAAGTTCGAACCCAAAGTCTTCCGCAAAAGTCAAGAACTTTACAACATCAGGGTGCTCGTAGATGACATACGAGAGTCGCTGAAGCGAAATCTTTGACCCAATTGCCATGATGTATTTAGGGGAAAGAATTTAACGTACCCTAAATGGATATAGGTACACGTTTTAGTCGTCGATTGAGAGGATTAAAAGCACAGGTAGCTATAATGTGATGGTAGTCCGTCTGGTGGATGTTATTTGGAAAGCCCTTGCAGTGTTGCTGGCATACTTCAAAATCATGAAGCTCTTTTGTACTTCCACAACGAGACTAACTACACCACCCCCCCGACCTCCGCAAGCTCATTCAGTCTGGGGTAGAGCTTATACATCCGGACGGTCCGATCTGATCATCGATGCCTGTCTCGTCTCTATGGAGTCCGAGCTGCACATGCTGACAAGTATTGCTCAATGGTGAGCAGTCATACGCACCTGCAGGTAATGGTCTCAGCTGCGCGGGACAGAGATGGGGTTCCGGCTGGAGAAGACAGAATCACCGATTTCGTCGGAAAACCCCACCCAGGCCAACGCATGAGATCGGAATTCATCGGAAGACCCCACTCACGCAGCAAACACAAACCATTCCGCATTCGAACATGGCTTTGGAATGGTAACATTGAGATGTGAAACCCATACATCGAGACGAGCATCTTTACAAGAATCTTCATATTCGTCAGGCACCGATGAATATCTCCTCATTAATTTTTCCGGCCCTCAAAGAACGCCAGCATGAAGTATCGTCGCCTCGAAGGGCAAATCGTGGAGGTGAAAGATGGTGATTCCAATGGCATCGTACCTACGGTACGTACTCCGCTGTTGAGTGTGTTGCAGGATAATCCTCCTGATCACTCTGATCCCTTGAAACGAGGGTTACCATTCCAACCACGCTCATATCGCGACTTCATGCTTTTCGAGAACCATTACTCTGCATCACTCGCAGGCTTCACTCAGATTCACCGTCCGGTGATTAGTTGGATTGCGGCGGCCTACACGGGCATCACCGGCTGGCGGTATCCTGGCTTCAAACCAGGCATACTATGGAGCCAGCAGCCAATCTTTTACCAGTCCAATCATCTGGCCTTCTATGCCGATGAAGCTCCGATACAATATCCAAAATATTGCAAATATCTGGATCTGGAGCTTGAGCTGGGTGTACTGCTCGGTGGCCACCTCTTCAACGCCACAGCCGAAGAAGCCAAATTTGCAATAGCAGGCTTTTGCGTTTTTAATGACTTCTCTGTGCGTAACGTACAAGTTGCGGAGATGAACAGGTAGCCCTTCGATTTGCCGAGGCATTTTCTCAAGTCGATTGCTGACTGCAAGCAAACACACTATAGTGGCTTCGGACCACAGCACTCGAAATGCTTCGCCAACAGCGTATCATCCACTGTCGTCTCTGCAGACGAGATCATGCCCAGAATCGAGAGACTCACTGGCCGTGTCATTATCAATGGGCAAGTTGTCCAGGAGTGCAGTACTGATCGGTGGCAATTCACAGTAGCTGAGGCTATTGCTCATGTATCACAAAGTACCCGACTCTACCCTGGAGAGTTTTTCGGCACAGGGACGTTTCCTCTGGGTGCTGGAATTGAGCATGCGAGATTCCAATTGAAGGTTGGAGATGTCGTGCGACTGGAAATTGACGGGATAGGCAGCGTGTCGAACAAGATCATAGCGGACGAGTGAGGCAATCAACAGCTCTGTTAAACATTTAGTTAAAACAAACTACTACCTCGTCTTCAGGACGAATGATCTTTTTTGTTGTTTGTCTTCTTGCATTATGCGCGCTAAAGTGGCCGACATCTCTCTGCAACAAGGCCATGGCATCTCGTCCAACTCTCTACAGAACGACGACAAGATCTTCAGTGAAGTGTACTGGCGACCCGTTGCTTCCACCCCTGAATGTACCATGCTGTGCCATACTATCAGAGCAGAGTAGAAGACGACGATGGGGAACCAGATTGAGCATTTATCCTTCTGCGTGCGCACATTCACGTGGTCAAGCACTCTCCAAGCTGCATCTAGGGCTTCTTCTGTAATAGGTAAATCCTCGTCTTCACGTCTCTCCATATTATCCTCAGTTCGAAGGCGCATGGCGCTTTCGACCTGCGGAGTATACCCGGCAGACTCAGTAAGACGCCCCAAGTGAGGGTAAAATAGGCAAACCCTGCAGAAGAAATAATAGGCCAAGATGTTGGACGACATCAGCTCGCCGAAATGTTCGTGCCATCGATCCAGAGCATATAACAATGCCAATTTTTGACGATGATATTCACCGTCGGGCGAGAGAGTGGCATAGGGGTTGGATTTTCGCGGCAGTTCAGCATGTCGATGGCTGCTAGAGTTCTCAGAGACAGTGATGGAGGCCAAGTTTCTCTGTATAAATAAGGTGTCCGAGAGTATGGCCGTTAGCAAGAGAAGTCCATCTTCTGGGCTATGTACATCTTCGGGCAGAGTCGCGCTGGTGAATAGCCCGTCATAGACTGTTCTAAAACTGTGATTTGATGAGAGCATGGGAACCTTTAGGTCATTACTTGAAAGACCTGGTGGTAGGTTAAAATGAAGTGCCGCTACAGTGTCGACCAGAAATCCAAAACGGAGAAGTATGGAGTAGTGACTGTGGACGGAAAGGGTCAGTAGGTTCTAAGGGTGACTCGATGAGCCATACCTTGTGGCAGTCTTGAAGAAGCCGCTCGGAATAACAGGAATCGCAGGCGCCAATCGTCTCGTAACCTTGAACTCATGTCAGGATGCGTGAAGTATTCGTGAGACAATGGGAAGAACTACCGCCGTGAAGAAGGCCAACATGTTCGCGGTGACTCTCCACTCTGATGGAGGGCCATTTAACAAACCATAAACCGCTAGCAGCACTGCCTTTACAATGCATTGTTAGCTAGGACATAACCGATGTTTGTTTCTTTACTCAATGGACTCACAGCCAGTGCTCCCTCAACTCTGCGTGCCTCTCGGTTGTCCAATTCAAGCGTCACAATGAATAACCTCACCGCTGTCATAAACAAAGAGTGGCCTCGAGAGTCATTTTTGTCCTCGGACATGAGACAGGTCAGGCTTGCGAGAGCGACGTCAAGATATGGTGGTGTAGCGGTGTTAGAACCCCAGAGCGTGTGTACGTCAAGTCGATCCAGGTAGATGTAGCTTTGAAGTGTGGAAGCAAACGTTGGGCGTAATTGGTCTAGCTCGGCTTCCAGATTGAGAGTACAGGCATCTGAGCTGCTGAGCACTGACTGCGGGTATGGAGTTGCAGATGGACTCTCCGGCTGTGTCTATGCGGCCGCTATAAGCCTCCGATACGGACCAAATCAGAGCATTCCAAGCTGAGAGACCTTACGTGAAATGATTCATCGCTGCCGGGTTTGGGTGGCCAGCTGCCTTTAATGCCTCGCAGATTGAAGCTTAGCTGAGATTGGCCAACAACTCCCCTCGCTTCTTCACTGCGAAGCAACCTTTGCTTGAAATCATCAAGAAACTGCTTGTCGGGAATCCTGTTTGCTTCTGACGTTATCCACTTGGTTGGTTGACCTAGCGACAGCAGGACAGACTCTGACAAATTGTTATTTTGCTCTTCGTTCGCCATTGAGTCTTGCAGCTAAAGGACTGCCGGGACATTGACAAGATGTGAGTCGAGGAAAAGGTGAATTTTCAGGATTACAAACTGATGATGAAGATGAATGAAGGTAGAGATCGTATTTTGGCACAAAAACTAATCACATAGTTAAAAAAAGAAGAATGCCCAAGATGCTATCTACCAACCGAACTTTTTTTTGGAAGTCTTCAGCTAGAAGACGGCTCACGTGCATCCAGTGATTCAAATTCAATCCGACCGCCACTCCTTAGCGATAAAGTTCGAACGCAACAAGTGGGGCATACTTTTGGTAATGCTGGGGTGAGATAGACAGACAAATGGGGTGGCAGTCTAATGAGACTTGGTAAAAAACCATTAGCGAGGAGGATTTTCTGAATGGGCCATTTACCTTCTGTAGAAGCCGTACCCTGCTGCTCAAATGGCACTTCCGGAGCCATGGCTACAGACGACCCCATCTGACGCGGGGGAAGCCTTCATGTTGCTGTATGGGGTAATCCGGCCGGCGCTCCCAGACATCCGAGCTTACATCCAGATATCCGCAGACCGGAGATGCTCGCGTTTTCTCTGCATATTGCCAATGAAAACTTATATGAGCTCAGTGATGACATGAAAAACTGACTCCGGGTCTTGTGTTTCTGTTCTCCAGATCCCATCTGTATAGCCAAGCAACTGTTCTCGACGCGTTCCTCGACATTTACCACAATGTCCAGTATGGCCGCCAACCAAGTCAGGGATATCCAAACGACCTTCTACGATGAAGAAAACAACCTTCTTTTCGAGAAGAATGTCAGCATTCCCATCCCCGATTCTGAATATCCTGTCCGATGCAACATCTATCGACCGTTGAGCTCCCTCACCGCGGCAAAGCCTGCCCTCCCGGTGATTATGACCTATGGGCCTTACGGAAAAGATATCGAATATAGTAAATTTCATCCACAGTCATTCTCAGAGGTAGACCCGGAACAGAAATCGAAATATTCCGCATGGGAAACGCCTGATCCCGTCTTCTGGACCTCACACGGCTATGCAGTTGTGCGTTGTGACGAGCGGGGATTTGGACAGTCTCCTGGTTTTCTTGATTCCATGTCTAAGGATACAGCCGCTACTTTTTGCCATGCTATTGAGTGGGCGGCACAGCAGCCGTGGTCCAACGGCAGGGTTGGCCTCCTCGGCGTCAGTTACTTTGCTGGCACCCAATGGCGTGCCGCGGCTGCGCAACCGCGCGGACTCTCTTGTATCATTCCTTGGGAGGGCATGTCCGACTATTATAGAGATCGCTGCCGCCATGGTGGGATTCTATCCGACGCGTTCATCAGATTTTGGTGGGATCGTCAAGTCATCACAAACCAGTATGGGCGGCCAGGTCGGGCAGCAGCTGGGCGAGGTGATGATACAATCGAGGGGGATCTATCAGAGGAAGAGCGCCAGAGAAACCGGCGGGACCAGAATATCGACAACGAAGTGCATCGCTTCCGGGACCAAGATTACTACAAGAGTCGCGATTTCAAATTGGAAGACATCCAGGTTCCCTTACTATCGGTTGCCAATTTAGGCAATACCGGACTGCACCTACGTGGGAACGTGCTGGGATACATGTTCTCCAGCTCAAAGTTCAAGTATCTACGATTTTTAGCCGGGAGACATGATTTGCCATTCTATTATAAAGATGAGGTGAAGCTTCAGCTGAGCTTCCTGGATGCGTGGCTCAAGGACCAAGACCAGGTTGGCTGGACTATTCCTGGAAAAGTAGCCCCTGTCAGTGTTCTTCTACGTAAAGGCAACGTTGGGTATAACAATCCGGATGGGGAGAAGCTTTTCCAGCGTCGGGACGAACAGGAATGGCCGATTGCCCGCACGGAGTATGTGCGATACTATCTGAACCCTCAGCATGAGCTTACAAACGACGGAAACGTGACGAGGCTTCCTGAATCGAAGATTACTTATAAGGCACTGGGATCACTTGATCATCCGCAATTCGTGACGTTCTCGACTATATTTACCAAGGAAACAGAAATCACTGGCCACATTGTGGCGCATCTGAACGTCTCCGTGGACCCCTTGGTACAGCAACAGCAGTCCAACCCAGTAGCGGAGGCAGACTTGGATCTGTTCGTGACATTACGTCATCTTGACTCCCAAGGACAGGAGATCTTGTACACAGGTGCAGTTGGTGATCCTGTATCTCTCACCAAGGGCTGGCTACGCTGTAGCTTGCGGAAAGTCGACGACAAACATCCTCAGCACCGCAGCTATTTGCCCTATCGCCAATACTTCTCTACAGACGAAGAGCTTCTTACGCCCGGTATCATCTACGCGGTCGATGTCGAGATCTGGCCCACTAACGTCGTGATGAACGATGGCGACACTCTGGTTTTAGAGATTGCATCTGGCGACACCGCAGGCAGCGGTTTGTTTAGGCATGAAAGTAAAGTAGACAGGGACCCGGCGCGGTTTGGTGGATGGAACAACATTCATTTTGGCGGAGGGAAATCGAATTACCTTGAACTCCCCATCATACCCCATAAATCTTAGGTTTATAGTCATAGGTATACTTTAACATTTGTATGTACTTCTATAAGACTACTCCAGTGTACCATTCATCATAAGCTGCTTCTCTTAAGAGTGACGATAATGATTCCCATTGTATAGTAGTACCTTTCAGGATATGTTGTGGTGGTTACTTGCACCAAATTTAACCGCGGCAGGGACACACGGTTGAGCCCGCCGCAGTGCGCTGGTTGCGTTAGCATTTTAAGGTACAGTGCTCCCAACAGTCTCTCTGAGGAGGCTGAAATGGAGGGAATATAAGGATGCATTCGAATGAGGTTGAAGCTAATGGATACTTATATTTACTGAATAATCATCTAATGATATGTAAATTATGAATCTCGACAAAACTGTTGAAAACCAGTATTGCCGCTCAGTGAAAAGCTACAAGCCTTAGTCGAGCTTTTTTGCTCCCATGAACTGGTCCTGTCCGAGCACTTTCTTCACAGATGCTTCGACAATACTTAATATTGGTAGCTCTGATAATCGGTTGACCACATGGTGTAAAGTAGGGAGCTGCTTATTTGTCCGCTCTAGAATTTGAAAGCCGGCAGCTGACGCCTCCTGGCTCATCAAAATCTTGGGCTTGCTCGAATAAAACAAGACGTCATAATCTGCGTCAGCCGCTCCTCTGCAAGGGGAGCCAGTGGTTGCTGGTATGTACTTGTGTACGAACAACGCATCCTCGCCGGAGGAACCAAAGCTCTGTACGGGTTCTTCACCAGCCCCAGATCCATTTGCGAGATTGCCACTGTTGACACTATTGACGCCAGCAGTATGGCTGGACCGTGACGCATCATTTGCGTCCAACCGGCCCCAGGAGAAGAAGGCCCATTTCACACCACCCCAAGAAAGCTCAACATCCAAGTTGCCCCCAGCACTGGTATCGTTCTTGAACTTGATTTCGGAATACAATTTTGGCCAACCAAGGTCTTCGCGACCAGATATGATTGGATCGGCCAGATTTTCCAGAACAATGGGAATGTAAGTCCCCTGGTGAACGCTGCCGTCTTTACTACGGTGCTGCACCCCGTGAATTTGGAACATGACCAGCTCGTATCCTTTACCTCCAAGCCAGCTCAAGTTTTGGATGGACTGAAATGTAAAGCTTGCCTCAGCAACCGTGTCAGTTTTAGCGAAGCTGTACGCAGTAGAAGGAAACATATTTCGCAATAGAGTCGCGCTTGTGCGAAATCGAACCGTGGCAGTCGTCGACACCGCGTCAGATAATCCGTCGGGGCGAGGACAAGAGAGAGCATCTTGTCTAGGACTATCCATTGGCCCGAATCCAAGTGGCTGTCGCCAATAGAGCCTCGGGGCCTTGGCCCACATGTATTCTCGGAGGATCTGAGTTGAGTTATGCACTTCGTCGTGGCTGAAACCGTATGTGAGATAATCATGAACTGCGGAGGCATTCATATCAGCATCATACCATTATCATAGCCTGTGTGGGATGGAGAAATTTCTCGGTTTCTTACCTTTCCATTCCTCCAATTCTGCGCTTGAATTTGATCGTGTGGGCTCATTACCCGTTACGCGGCTCATATCCTGGATCAGAGTCGCTCTTGTATATCGCGCTTTATTGAACAACCGTAGTCGTTCCGGTATGGCGTCCTTGGAGTCTAGGTAAGACAACATTACGCCGAGAGCCGCCGCATCTTCGATGGCTTGGGCGGCTCCTTGAGCTAGATGTGGCGTGAAGGGGTGTGCAGCATCTCCAATCACGGCCAGTCGGTCATTTGCAAAAGCAGGAAGGGTGTCCATGTCCAACAGCGGATAGATTCTCACGTCCTCATCGGATACCTTAGCCATAACAGCTAAAAGGTCGGGCGAGAAACTTTGGTAGACGTCTAGCAAAGACGCCTTGGCAGCTTTGTGGTCATAGCCTTGAGAAAAACTCTTACCACTAAGCGATGCAGGGTGGCAGCAAACGAAGTTGAGCGAAGTGCCGTGTTCACAGAGGTACATGACCACTTTGCGGTCATCCGCATAGTACATGTCCATAGAGTCTACAGTATCCAGGAAAGACGCTGTAGCTGGATCGTCTTGGATCTTCGCAATGGAGATCATGAAACGGAAAGCATTCTGTGTGGGCGCATCCGCGATATATTTCCTCTCTTCACATACTGATAAGCGAGCAACAGATCGGACCCCATCTGCGCCAATTATCACATCAGCTTCAATGGAGTTGCCGTCGTCAAGTGTCACCGTTGCCTGGTGAGCATCGACAGACACTGTTCGAGACGAAGTGTGCAACTGAACGGGCATGCCCACATCATGATTCGAAATGGCCGTCTCCTTGAGATGGCGGTGCAAATCGACCCGATAGGTTTGGAGCCATGGCTGACAAGGAGTAAGTAAACAATTAGAAGAACATCCTATAGCCGGTTATAATGGACTCACCTTCTGCCAGCGATGTCTCTGCTCCGTTACCGATATGCTCTTCAGCAGTTCTCCGGTATGCTTGTAGAATCGAACCTAGGTAACATTGTTAGTCTCCTGGGCACACAAGACATCAATTTGAGGACGAAAGTCGCATCGTCACTTACCATACCTAGACAGCTTCCCCCACCGTTCTCATGGTCAATTCCAAGGTGGTGAAGGACGCTGTTTGCGTTCGGCGTGATATGAATCGCAGCACCAACTTCGCTCAGGAACGCTGACTGTTCGTAAACCTAAGCAGCGCATGAACAAGACTGCAGTTTGAAACGTATATGACGTTTAAGTATTGTATTTGCTTACATGTACTTCGTGCCCAGCTTTGCGCAACGCAATAGCAGCCGCGAGTCCCCCTATGCCTCCGCCAACAATGGCGACTTTGCAGACAACATGGCGCTGCGAGATATTTGTCAAATTTACCAAGGATCCCATGTTGGAGTTCTTGAAGACGAGTTGTAACAGTTTAAAATCTCGACTTAGTGAGTCTTGTAGGAGTAAGGCAGGATAAAATATATGTGTCCATCTTCAGGCAGGTTAAAGCTTCTATTCATCGGTAGACTCAGAGCCATATATCTAGCCAAACTATGGGAGAGCGCCACTGCTGCTTTCCTTCAGCCTTCTGAGGAAATGACGGTAGTAACCAATGTGCCGAGGCCGGTAGCTCCATGCTGGTCACCGGTGTCTCCGGTTTAACTAACAAACATCATACGAGACACTCTACCAATCGGAATGGCTTCAAAAGAATGCTAACATCCCCATAAGGTCCGGCCCCAGGTGAGGCAGGACTCATGGGGCACGATGTCAGCAACGCCAACGCCACCACGTTATCGCCGATATTGAGATCTGGGGTTGAGAATCCGTCAAAACCCGGAGCATCTGGTGTATGATTCGAAATGGGAGCTCAGTGTCGGATGACCCCAATCCTGTAGGGACCTCCAAAATTTATTCTGATGCGGGCATGGCCGATATAAAGTCTAGGAATGGGACCACGACACGAACTAAGCCAGCGTTGTCAGTTCTTTGCCATTCGGCTTCACAAGGTTCATACCCAAAAACACCCTTTGCTCCTACCTTCACGACTAGTTCAAAATGACGAGCGCCTCAGACACACAGCAGCTATCCCAAGGGCTGCCAGAGGTTCGTATCAACGTCACTGGACATGACAAGTCGGGGAGAGAACTGTTTTTGTCATCGGCTCCGGCGCAATGGAAGGCGTACCACAGCAACACGATGAGCTTTGCAGTTGTTTACACTACATCCGAAAGCCCTCCGTCTCTCAACAACGACGAAGATGTCCAAAAACATCACGCTGTCATGAAAGGCAACAAGCTTGGCCTAGTGAACCCAGGAGGCAGCGTTTGTAGAATCGTTGATTTTGCTCCAGGGCCAGAGAGCATGATGCATCGTACGCAAAGCCTAGATTACGGAATCGTCATCTTTGGCTCGGTGGAGGCAATACTTGAGTCTGGAGACAGGCTAATTATGAATCCTGGAGACGTGTGTGTCCAACGAGGAACATCCCATGCGTGGAGAAACACGTCCGGCACGGAATGGGCCCGAATGGCGTTTGTGTTGCAGGACTGCCAGCCCCTTACATTTGACGGTGTAACACTGAAAGAGGACCTTGGAAATAATACAGACATTCCAGCGAGCTAAAGCACCGCTGACGGAAATGTCGGCAGCCATGAGGCGAGGCGGAAATCCACGAGCATTGGCCCCCCTAACGACTGCAGCAAGCAAGATTGCTTTAGCTCTGGGGTTCCGAGGAGCCAACCCCATCGCACAAAGCATCCCGTTTTGGTTAGGAACTTCGGAACCGCTCCCGCGACCGTTGGCGTACAATAATAATATAGTACATTAATACATCGCTTTCAACAGGTGCATGTGTTGTGCAGGACTGTTAGGTATCAGACAATCTTGTCTATAGAATGTTAGAAGTTCGATTTATCATGATTGACTGCTATCCAACGTGCTTGTTGGGGCAGCAGTGACCCAGAGTTTCAGGCGAAAATGGACATTTTGGGCAGAAAGAGCTCACAAGCCAGTTCGCGGTGTAGTCAAGTTATCCTCACATCGATGTGCACAAGTAAAGCTCTCCATTAGCCAGTATGCGCGACAAAAAATTACAAGTAGCTGGTAGCTTCGGTATATCCAATAGAGATGGCATAACGAGGGACCGCAACTCCTCGAAAAAAAATGGCCTGTGGGACTCTTCAATTTTGGGCTTATTCATCTATACTATTACTAGGTAGGTACCTACCTATTATTAGTTTCTAGGTATTCGTAAAAGGAGAACCACCAGGCAGAGGCTTCTATTTCTGGTGAATAGTGGTCCAAAGGCTGAAGAGACCGGACTCCTGGGCTTAGCAGCCACTGCATCTGCCTCATACCGCGTATGGAATACACAATGATCGGACGGTGGAGGGCGACTGCCGAGGCAGCAAAACACTGTGCTGGGGGAATACGATCCATATGCGGGGGTTAGCGTTCCATCTCGGCCCATGGCATACATGCATGTACATAATCTTTCCGGGGCCCCGTTACCATTTGCGAGACTATAAACACCTCGTCCTCCACGGCCGTAAGTCAAGAGATTCGTCGTTGCCTTGTCTTGGCGTCATGCCCTCGCCATACCTCTGTTTGAGTGGCAGAAACAAATCTGAAATGATCGTCCATTGCTAACGACATCCAAAAACCAGCTCTGTTTGCGAACGGAGATGCAGCCCAGCATTCCGGTCGGCACAGTCCAACCCACACACATTGTCAAAAACAAAACGGTACGCACCACTCCATAGGTGTTCCTCGCGCGTGTATCTTCGGAGCCGTCCATCAATAAGTAGACAAGCCATTGACAGTCCTGTAGTGCGATATCTGCCACGCACGCTTCGCGCGCTCTGAGCATTTACAACGGCACCGAAGAACCCGTATGTTTGTCAAGCATATCGCCTGGGGATGACAGTTCCAGCCATTAGGACTCTCTTGCTGACCGTTGCTTGTATATAATGTGATGTGTCGTAGACACCAATGAAAGGCCCTTCCGGTGCCCTTGCTGCGACCAGGCCTTCCGCCGTGCTGATGTGAGGAAGCTCCATCTGGAAGCTTGCCACGCCGACGATGAGCGCAGCCACGGCGACCTGCAAGCATACGGCAGCACCCGTCGCAAGAAGGTGCGCGTGGCCTGCGACTCATGCCGCAAACGCAAGACTAGATGCAGCGGAAGCCAGCCGTGCCCATCTTGCAAAGCCATTGGCATGAGCTGTACGTATGAGCAGCCGAGGCATGAGGAGCCGCCCGCTCCCCCGACGCCGAAGAGCGCTTCATTAGATGATCAGAGTTCGCACTCTCCATCTTCAGCAGAAGCAGCTACTGCCTTCCAATCAGATGCGGACCGATTGTCTGCAAGAATTCAGCACGGCAACCAAAGTTTCCAGTGGTCTTCAATTAATCCAAGTCAGCACTTAGGACTACCACTAGCACCCGCTGCCCAGCCTCTCCATGATGCTGTCGCCGAGCCACAGCGAGAGAGCATTGGTTTGGGCTTTCAGCCCATTGAGACCACTCCTCTCGACCCAGACCCGATGGTTATGTGGCTCGGTGACTCTGCCTTCGCTCCAGACTCATACTCGCATTACTTTCCTCTGAACTCTGTAAGACTGGCCCATGCACCAATGGCCCTGACTTGTCTTCTGATCATCGAGTAGATCTCGGAGGCGTTCATGGATCATTCCGATCCCTACAACTTCACCCGCGACCCTTTATTGGACATCCTGGCGCCTGTACCTCCCGGTGTCCAGGTGACTTCCAACTTTGGCTCCCCGTCGCATCATGAGCTGCCATTTGACCACCAGCCCCTATTTTCCATGATACGCAAATACTTCAACCTTCGGTACAGCGCATCTGATCTAAACGAAATGGACGAGGCATTTGGACAGGTCTGGACCTCTGAGCTGCCGAGCTTGGCAATATACGATACTCAAGTCCTCGACGTGTTTATAGGCCTCGCCTTGAAACACTTACTGGCGACCTTTGATCTCTTCCATGAAGTATCTCTGGATAGGCACACTGATGCGTCATATATCTT
This sequence comes from Trichoderma harzianum CBS 226.95, assembly GCF_003025095.1. Lineage (NCBI taxonomy): Eukaryota > Fungi > Ascomycota > Sordariomycetes > Hypocreales > Hypocreaceae > Trichoderma > Trichoderma harzianum. The sequence continues at coordinate 58,086 of NW_020209274.1, forward strand.
GGCACTAGCAGCCGTCGGGGGGCTGTTCAGCTCGGTGGAGGGCAGCTTCAAGTTGGCAATGGCCATCTATAACCATTCGAGGAAACTAGTTCTAAAGAGAGTATGTATCGTGCCATCTCTTTGATGCAGAGTAAGCCCTCTTAACCTCGTCCCAGTTCAATTGCAGTATGAAAGACGACGAACTTTCTACTGACCCGGCAGAATGGTTGGTTGTTACCAAGACTGTACAATACTCCCCTCTCCTCCTGACTATCAGGCCCCGTGGATGCTTTATCCTACTAACACACGTTGCAGTTAATGCTTTTGGAGCTATACGGTTACTGCAGCGGAGACAGACGGAGTCACGAGCTTGCCGAGGCTTATCATGGTCAATTGCTGGAAGCGGTGCAGCACTATGCTATGTTCAGGAAATCGACTCCTGCACAGATCGACTATCAGTCAGTTGTTCGCCTTCCAAAGAGTCATCGATGCTTGAATACTGACCGCGGCTAGATTGTTCAAAACGCTTGCTGTCCTTGACCTGTATCGCGTTCTCCTGTTAAGACGACCACCATCCCTGTCATTGAGATATGTAGACATACTGTGTCCGAAGCCGGCAGCTCTGCAAGATCAGCGTGAATCTCTGGCAGCCGGCTGGCCAGAAGTTTTGAGCTCCATGCTTACGCCTGGATGCAGTATTCCATCGGCATCTGCAAAGTCGGATTTGCTTGGTGGCCTAGCAGCGCTTAGCCCCTATGTGTGGCTCGTTATTTTCGAGTCCACGTCGCCTGCCACGCCAGGACCTGCAATGCGGCGGCCTCGAGACTTCTTGAAACGCGACTATGTCACTTGTGCGAGTGACAAATGGTTAGAGGCCGAGATCCGACTAGATCCGGTCGCCCCATGCAACCTCATTCTATATCATTGCATGAATCTGGTGATACATGCGGATCTGGAGCTTTTGCACCGCTTCTTCTTACACAGCCCCGGGAATAGCACCTCGAGCAGCAGCAATCTGCTCCGTGACTTCTCAAAGGTGCTGTGTAACGTGCAAGATTGGGTGGCAAGCAGCGACAGCTCCATCGCTTCGTGGCATGCTGCCTCTGTCATGACCCTAGTACGTTGGACATATGGGCAGGGAGCTGATCATCTGGATTCTATCTCGATCGACAGGGACATTCCTCACTCGTATCTATCTTCTCAGGATGGGCAGAGGATCAAGCTTGCATGCCAGCAAGCCATGGTGGAACCTCCTCATATTGCTTACGCAGTCTTTTTCGCCACACTTGTTCTTTGGTGTAGGGATACTTTGCAGCCTAAAGGAGGCAGCGGTAGAGCAGCACTTCTCCTGTTACAAGGCAGCCAATTCCTCCTAGCTTTTCGCATAAGCGTGGCACACCGACTATACCAAATTCTCAATTACAGAACTAAATAAAGCCAATTGTTTTAGCACATAAAAAATGGCGTATGTTCAAGACTTCTGGGGCGGACGAAACTATCCTAGGCGCCGGTCGTGAACAATCACAGTAGGGAGGCTCGTCAACAAATAACCCAGCGATATCTTTCTATTGATCAAAACAGGAACTTCTTCCCACCATCCCTGAGCCCTGCCCACCTAGACACCCCACCATCTCTAACCACGGCTGTTATTTTGAAAGTCGGCAGAAGATAAACACAAACAATCACGGTAGAAATCACTATGACTGGCAAGATGGACCGGTAGTAGAGGTTCATAAGTGTCATACTAAATAGCCAAGCTGGCACAAGGTACGATGGTTTCTAGTTGAATCAACGCATCAAAGTCCGCACACCGCTGATCTCTGTTTTGTTGCTTGATATGGACGATTTAAGTGTATTCCAGCCAGCAACAAGTCTACGGATGAAGAAGAGCAAGCAAGATGAGTCTCAGCAAAAAAAATCTATTCATGTATACCTGAGGAAAGCGTAAGTTTAACAACAGACACAGGGGCAGAGAAGACGCTGTATTCACTCTAAGTCGGGGAAATCTTGCCGGCCATCCAGTTTGTCGGCGAGTCGCTAGAGCCTAGGGAGGTCACTACTACTTTTCGCTAGTATAGTCCATCGTCGAAAGAACACTTAATATTGTTTGCAGATATCCAGAGATGTCCTAAAAATGTCGTCTACCTAGGAAGCTTATGGTCATACTTATAAGATTCGGGTCGCAACATCTGGCCAATCTCCAATAGCAAACTGAGTTTCACCTTGGTTGCGCTATTGTAAATTAGCTATAATGTCCATTTTTACATCATAGGCAAAAGGACTCACCAACTCCCAAACTTCAGCTCCCAATGTCGCAGGATCCCCACGGTCCTCCTCCTCGCCCACTATACCCGCCACAAAACAGGTGGGCATATAATGGTCATCAGTCCCATGAGCATCGCGGTAATTCGGATGCTTCATTAGACGAACAATTCCCCGCTTCAAATCAGGCCCTCCTCCATTCTTGCAAATGACATCCTCCAGTGCCTGTCGAAACTCGAGATGGGTTTCATCAGGCGGCCTTTCCTGCGCGAAGTTATCTCTGTATGTGCGCATGTACTTCCAATCTGTGCGATATAGATTGTGCACGCCACCGCCAGAGCCAATAAAAAGATAGCCCTCCTTTCGAAGCGGGCGCAACACTCGACCAATCTCAAGATGGTAGTGGGGATCAAAGTACTGGTTCTGCGATATAATTGTTACGGGTGGACAACCCTTAGGGAACATGCGGAGGAGTACGGGAAAGGTATCAATCAGCCAATTGAACTTGGGATCTTCCTCTGAATCGAAGCCCGCAGCTCGGAGCATCTCAAGACATCGTTTTGCGGTCTTAACATCAGCGGTGCACTTGTAATCAGCGTATTCTGACCGTCTCACGAGTGGAATATTCTGGGGTATGGGATTTGTGTTGGTGGCAACGCGCACTTTTCGTCCCCGAATATTCCAATGGGCGCCCTGTTGGTTAATCAGACGGAGTTTTATAATCTTTGAAGCCCTAGCTCACCATGATGATGACACCTTTTATTCCATACTGGATGGCCTTGTCCCCGTGGGATAGCCAGTAATCACGGATATGGGATTGTTCCCCAGTGAGAAGGGTGGTGCCGTGGCTAAGGAGAAGAACTGGAGGCTGTTGCACTTGACTCATTGTCATAGTCTCTTGGCTATCTCTATTGGTTAACCAGTGTTTAAGTTAGATTAGAATGAACGTGGGGTGACAGAAATTATGTATAGAGTATGTCGGGCAGTCCCGAACCATCACTGCCATCGTCATCTCGCCCGGTTAACAGACTACACTCGGTTGACAGACCCCACTCGGAGGTGAAAGGGTGTTGAAGATGGAGACACCTCGTTAAACATTCCCCTTTACAACGACTAGTTATTACTTTTCATAAAGCTAATTGCAATAAAGATAATGTATAATTCCGAACTAAATTAACTTCTTTCATACGCCAATGCATACAGGGACTGTTTGCATGAGAAAAAGGCACTAAAGAGACACATCGAAGGGCGGCAACAACGTTACGTTGCGAGAGACATTGTCGCTCCGGATAAGTGCGTGTCCTAACCCGACCCAGTGGTATGTCTGTTCATTCAGCTTTCGAGACCAAAAGGGCGGGCCCGGCTGCATTGCGGGTTACTTCGGCAGCCGAGGGTGCAGAGGACGGTCGTTTGGTCGGTTCGGTAAGGTGGAGAGACCATCGGAAAGTAAGCAAATCCATTAGAGGTAAACCAACGTTTACTTCCAAGTCCAAATACCTCGGAATGAATTAATATTATCAATTTATCAGCTAAAAAAGCCGTTTCTAGCCATCACGGTAGTATTATGGGACCTATCTATGTTAGACAACGTCCTCGTCCTTTCAGACATTCGCCTAGTTGGTCATGACTTCTCGTATAATTGAATCAGTCCTTAGCGGGGTCTCAGACCGTCGCGCCACCGATTTTCGATACCGGCAGGGGCAATTCATCTCCTTACACTCGTGGATCGTAAACCATTTAGATGAGCTCCAAGAAGCTGTTTGTGAGGCCAATGCCGCATCTCTCGATGAAGCAAAATTTCTTATTACAGCAACACTGAACCATCTGCGAGCACTATACGAAAGCCTTGATCTCAAAGAAGAGCTTACTCTGGAATATAATGTTAAGAAAGGCCACAATAGCCCAGAGAGAAGAATTCCACGGGAACTGGCGTATCTCATTCCAGAGAGGTACAACGTACTCTCCAGTGTCATCAACACAGTTTGTTCATGTTTGGCTGCTGGGTGTTGCTGTCTTGTGGAGGTGGGTCTCCTACACCATTGTTTCTTGATATTGTACTCACAAAGTAGATACCCGACACTTTGACGGCAGAGACTACTATTTTGAAGAAATGTATCGTCGAAGCACTGGATGGGGCAACTGTTGGAGGGGTCAGCTCACGACCAGGAGAAGAATTCCTCCAGAAGTGCTTCATAATAGATCAAACAGGACGCGCAGAGTTGGGAAGTGTTCCCGCTTTATGGTCCAGGCCTAATTTATGCGCGGTCGCTATTGTTGACCGTACGGCGGATGTCAATAAAGCTGCTGGGGAAATCTTCCACGCGAACACCTTCTTCTCGGGAAGAGGCCCATACGCACCTGACTTGATCCTAGTTAACGAGTTTGTTGAGGACGAGCTAATAAATCAACTGCACGCGCTCTCGCTTCAAAGCAAACTGAAGACCTCAGATGACAACTCCAAGGCCAATGGAAAACTAGATGCCAGGCCGAGAGCCAAGAAGCTGAGAGCCAGGATGTTTATTAGCGAGAAAATGTCTGCAAACTTCGACATCAAGTCGCCAGTACACAAGGAAGCCTCGGCTATTCCAGTCGTAGCTGTTACAAGTCTCGATTGCGCAATTGACTTTCTTCTTCATGCTTATCCAAAGGGAATTAGTGCTCTCTACCTTTTCGGGACGCCTGCTCAAACTAAATATCTTGGGCAGTTCATTCCGGCGCGAGTCAACTTCATTAACTACATTCCCGCAACTCTCTTAGGTTAGTTTTATTCTCTAAAGCCGGATACGAGCTGATTGGAAAGCAGTTGGACCTACAGCTCCGGAAGGATATCCTTTACATCCAACGTTACGATATCGTCGTGAGATGATGGAGATTCCTAGCCCGCAGTTCTTCCAGGACAAAGAGAGTTCCATCACGAGTATCACCTCTGCTTGGAAGGCTGGACATTCAACGTACGAAGAGGCGATACAGCCACTCAAACCAGATGGTCAGCCTATCGCCGGCGACATCAACTTCTTTTTGCAGGGATTCTTGGCCAGTTTTATCGTCTATATGGTGCCTTTGCTGGCCGCTATTGTGAGCGGTGGTATCTATGCTATAAAACTAACCCGATATTGATGACGGGGAGTCTTCGTATGATATATTATACTGTTACTATTGAAATATTTTCCTGTGGTATTCTATGTTCATATGTATCACTTCGCGATCTCCTTTTGTCAAATACCTTCTTACAATTGCCGATAACTACACGTCCTCATCACTCAGTAAGCCAATACGAACAATCTGATCTCTTAATCCTTCAGAAATATTCTACAAAAGTCACTATCGTATGCCTTGTTTCGAAGTAGCATCATCGAGCGCCCAATCCAACCCAACAAGTAAGACATGTAGAGCCTCAAGTCTAGGAATAGATACCTTATGATTGTGGCCCAACCTTACCACCTCACCAATAACAGTCTGCACCTCCATTCTACGACCCATGCTCATATCCATCATCATACTTGGCCTCACACCTGGAGAATTTCGCGACTCTGCCCGATTCATATGCATCTGCACGGTGTCAAGGCCGACATGTTCCTCATAACCCATTGCGGCTGCAACCTCGACAACTTCCATCATTGCCTCTCTTACGAAGCCTCGAGAGTAATCGCTTGTTTTCAGAAACTGTAGGTCTGTACAGCGTGTTAATGCGCATACAGGATTCCAAGCTGCATTCGCAACGAGTTTCTTCCAGCGCTCTCCCTGCACATCCTCGTGCGCGACAGCCGTTCCCCCGCCTTTTGCGACCACTTGGACAAACTTGTCTGCAAGCTCTCTAGCTGAGGCATCTGATTGAGAAGGATATGTCCCGACGTGAATTATTTCAATTTCTTGGTGAAAGACCACACCAGGTTCTGTCTCAACAGTAGGCATGTAAACGACTGCTGACAGAATGACATTTCCAGGGAAAGCCTTATGATAGACCTCTTCTATGCCAATACCATTCTGCATGAGCACGAGTGCAGTCTTCTTGTCTTTCATGGCTGGAGAGATGGCCGATATGATCCCATCTGATGTATTAGGGAGCGACTTCGTGGCCACGATGACAAAGTCAAAGGATTGGTCATCGTTGATAGCTTCAGACACCAACCGGACAATAGATGTGCGGAAAGTCTCCTTCCCGAAAATGGTTGATTCCACGTTGAATCCTCTCTTCTTGACTTCTGCATAGTTTGATCGACATACACACGTTACTTTGACGCTGGCACGGTGCAGAATCATGGCACACATGATGCCTATGCTGCCGGTTCCGAATATCAATGCTCTTGTCATTTTTAGTAGTTGAGTTGACCAAATTGGGGCAGAACGTTTCTTCAGCGCATATAGCATATTATATTAATCTATCACCATCGATCCAAGTAGTCTCATCTTATTATTGCTAATGCATATTAGTCTGGATAGATAGACTAATACCGAGAGTACCAATCATCCGGAAGTTTAAACGGTTTCGTCGCCCCTCATTCCCGAGCTTCCGTGACGAATATTTTACTAAAAGTGCACACTGATCTCTACTGATCCACTATAAATCCGTCCTCGTGCTTCCGCATAGTCAAAGGCTGTACAAGGGGAGGCCGAATATCACTCGCATTCGGCAACAAGTTGATGCCCAATCCAGGACCACTGGGGATCTCAACAAAGCCGTCCTTGACCTCTGGAACATAATCCACCACATTAGCCCCGAGGTGCTGGGCTGTGGACGAAAAAATACCACCCTCAAAACCAGTCGAGTACTCTTGAATGGCAAAATTCGGAATACACGCGTCAAGCTGCAAACACGCCGCCAAGCCAATAGGTGATAACGGGTTATGAGGAACGACTTGCACGTTGTGCGCTTCGGCCATGGCAGCCACCTTTTTTGCACCTGTGATCCCCCCACATAACGCAACGTCGATACGCACGTACTCGACGGCTCGTCTAGATAATGCCGCCTGGAATTCGTAGATAGTACAATAGCGTTCTCCTGTTGCAATAGGTACCTCCATCTTTTCGGCCACACGAGCCATGGAGTCGATATTTTCTGGACGGATTGGATCTTCTATGAACATGGGGTGATCATCCTTAATCATATTGCCAAAAGTGATGGCTTCCGCGGGGGTCAGCCGGCGGTGCAGTTCAATGAGGAGATCAACCTTGTCTCCCACAACAGCACGCATGCGGTGCACATTCTCGGCAGCATCCTGCATCTTCTTGACGTGAGTCTTGAAATAAACCCTATCATGACCCTCGTCAAGGAAGGGGTCGATATGTCCAAATGCCGTATATCCGAGATCCATCTTGCGCCTACATTCGGCTAGGACTCCTTCTATAGTCTTTTCGTAAATATGGCCATAAACTCGTGCCTTGTGTCGACAGGCACCACCCAGTAATTCGTATATGGGTACGCCGAGAGCCTTTCCTTTTATATCCCACAAGGCGATATCAATGGCAGAAATGGCAGCGTTGATGACTGTGCCCTGGAAATAGCTGAACCGATGCATTGTATTCCAGTGGTGCTCTATTATGAATGCAGGTTGACCATTCAAATACTCGGCAAAGCGGTTGATAGTGGTGATGGCGGCTTCGATATGTCCCCAAACGCCGCCCTCTCCATAGCCAATGATGCCATTATCAGTTATGATGCGTACAAATAGGAATTGTCCGACATGAAGGGGTGTGACTTCTATGATAATGGGATTAGGGGTCATGGTGAAATGGCCAGCTACACGGAAATTAAAGTAACGAGAGTACAGCGTGGTAACCGTTGTACTGATTCATGTAGTTTGGACTTGTGTATTCCGTACCGTCGTTGGAACCTTTTATGCTATCTTGTAACTACGATAGAGGTAATTACTTACTTTGTCTGTCCGCGGAAAAATGTATAGTCTTTCTTCCGGTGTTTAGAAATGGAGGGTGTCTCCAGCCTCGCGAAGCCAGTTCGGGAATATGGAGGCAAGCTGCCGAGTTCAGTAAGCGAAACGGGCGGGAACGAGTTGCAATCAGAGCGTTACTGAAGTTTGCAATGTACTACCTCTCGGGTGAGGTCGTATGTTGCTCAATTGTTCAGATATGGCGATAAATGTAGATACAGGGGGGATGATATTTAAAGTAAGTGCTCATAATAGGTGAAATTTGGGCACGTTTGTAATTTCTCTTTGTGTTGTCTAGGGTAACTGGATTCAATTGTTGACTACTCGAAGTGAATGACGCCGATGGCGGGGTTCTATACCGGCTTGCTAACGAGGTATCAACATAGACCTGGTCAACGTCTATAACATTTGCAGGAAGCCGAGGTGTATCGATTTATTTCCGTACCGGCGATAATAAATGTTGTACCTGCTTCTTGAATGAGAACATTTCGGGTTGTTCGGTCATTGCCCCCCACTCCTATCCGCCCCCGGAGGTAAAAGCAGCAGAACTGAAAGGCATAGCTGCTAAAATCCACTTTCGCTTGCACTAAACCATTCACTCAAAATAATAATAATAAACCTCGAAAGATACTCAATTCTTATAAGTCACCCAGCTATTATTTAATAGTGAGTCTACCCGCAATTGAACTGCATTATCAGCAGATACTTCGCGTTTGGTTTGCATGTTCTTTCGTAGCTCTCATCGCAAGGACCCGATTCTGTCAAGGTGTGGCGGTGGAGCAAATGTGTGATATGTGCTTCACTTTCCGAATCTCTCCACCTTCCCGAGTCAAGTCGGATGGCCACACTGCTCCATATGCATGAGTTGCCTAATACATACTGTGATATCAGGCATGGAATCCATACACATAACTACATATTCTGTGTCATGGCAATTTTGAGTCTCCACAAAACCTGCTATAGTCATCTCAGGCACGCACGTCAGTTTCAAGAATTTCCAAAATGTCCGCCACTACAAGCACTACCGAACAATCGGCATTGGCTGGGATCTCCCTTGCGGCTTCGCCTCCAAGTAATAACATCCCGGACAACAGCTTAGCCCGCACTGGCGTTCCATTGAGACCTCTAGTAAACGGAGACGACAACCTTCACAGGTCATCTAGCAACCCCTCGTGGTGGAGAGTGAATCATCGACGAACACCAGATTTTCAAGCTGCTCGTTATCACCCAGCATGGAGGGAGCTCACAGGATCCTTAAGAGAAGATGCTCTCGTGATTATGATGTTTAGTGGCTGCGAAATCCTGATGGTCAGTCAGATGCCGAACTCCCAAGTCATAGTCGTTTAGTTACTGAATCCTTTCTAGAGAGTATCGGCAATTGGACGTTGGTTTGGAATGGACTATGACTACTTTTTGTATAGAATTGCTGGAGAGTGGTGAGATGATGAATGCAGTTGGTATTATCTAGACGCAATATGATGTTGATCTAGATTCATTATTGGCATGCTTAGCAAATGCCAACTTGGTGATCTGGTAGTTTTGGAAAAATCTAGTCAAACTTTAGGAACGGAACCTTGTTACGTTACCTGTCCTTTCCTTGCAACTTGGTATAATATCGTACATCTGAGAGTAAATACTAATTCCGTCGTTAATCAACATCGACTGACTGGTGTAAATGAAAATTTTATGTAAGTTGTATCAACTCCATCTAGCGACATCCAACTTTACACTGAACCTAGCCAGGCTGCCGTTCCACCAGCCGCCACTGCCGCACCCCATGGGGATGTGACCCCGCCTTCTCCGGACACCCGAGGCTCTTCCTGGAGATAGCGGTAGCGGACCTTCATTTATCACGACAGCTATGAAATCTCACTCTTCCATGATCGTTCTTCTAAGTTGGATTGTCTCAATAATCAGCGACGCTCTCTTCTGGAAACACGAGCCAGCATGCCAGATGCTACAGAGATTGGCATTTACCAATGCGGCTTCTGCAAAGCAGAGTACAAGCGGGCAGACCATCTTGTTCGCCATGTACGAAGCCACACAAAACAACGACCCTTTCTCTGTTTGGTGTGTGGCAAGGGCTTTAGTAGGCAAGATTTGCTGAAACGCCACGCCACAATTCATCATACACAAGTACTAGCAGGAGGAGAGCCCTCGAGGAGCGCTCGAAACGGCCCCCGTGTTCACCAGGCTTGTCGATCTTGCGCGGCCAAGAAGCTAAAATGCACCGATGAGAAGCCGTGCAAGCGATGTCGCGAGAGAGGCATGTCCTGCGAGGAGCAAAGTGAGGAGACATCTGGAACCCTCCCGCCTGGACAGCCTGTCTTGTCGGACCCAACTACGCCGACGTCTGCCATGGAGTTTGACTTACAGACAGACATCCTGATACCCTCCGGGACTGATGATACAACCATTACAGAAACTTTATTAGCATCTAATTCTCAGAAACTGGCAGACATCATTCAAGATGTCTTAGGGGTCCCCGATGTCGGCCACTTTAGGCAGGATGATTCGGCGTTTCCGCCCTTCGACAATACGGATTTCTCATTCCTCGATGTCCTTGATATGTCAGACAAAGTGCCGTCCAACATTTCTTCATCTAGCATCCCCAGCGCTCCCGAGTCTAATATTGGAGTCGGGTCAGAAGCTTTCCAAAAGTCTTCTGTTATCTCTGGTTGGGATCCTCATGGGGAAGTTGACATTAGGTCTCCCCACGAGGATCTGGTCTTGCCGAACAACAGTATCAGACCAGAAGATCTGTCGTCTCCAGGCACAGTATCAGGGCTAGAGACTACAATTATGTCCTTGGCCACAAGAGATCAAATAATGCACATGATTCTGCGGAGAGCACCCAAGAATCTTGCTTCCTGTATAATAGAGACATTCCCGACTCCTGAAATTCTGACGAGCATCATCCTATATGCGTTGGCTCACATGAGAGAAACCATGGCGTCTTCTTTTATCCATGAACCATCATTTGACATCAACAATGAGAGGCTGGAGTTACTGGGGGCTTTAATTGCTTATGGGTCTGTCTGTTCTCCATCACCTGCACTACGCCATTTTGGGTACGCTGTCCAGGATATTTTGCCAAGAGTCATCAATGATCTAGTCGAGGAGGACGATAGGGCAAGGCGTGACCTTGGAGTTGCTCAAGCATTTTACATCCAGCTCTACCTCGCCTACTGGAGTGCTATATGTCGAAAAATCGAAGTCGCAGAGACAAGCACACTTTTGGGGGCTACATCTCTTCGCAGAGGCCACCATTTTCGCAAAGAAAGCTATGAAGCCCCGGATACTTACCTGTGCATGTCAGAACTATCCTTAGATGAGCAGTGGGCATGTTGGATAGCAAAGGAGTCAATGAAACGGCTTGCATACTTTGCCATGACACTCGATGCCAGTATGACCCTGGCGAGAAAGATGCCTCCTGTCTTTTCGTATGCGGAAATGTCTATTCCACTGCCTGCTTCGATGGATCTCTGGGCAGCAACTACGTGCCGCGAATGGCAGAAACTTCTTTTACAGAGAGACAATTTGAGATTGACTCAACCTCCTCCACTGTCTAGAATATTACGACATCCGTATGCGGTAGGAGAACACTTCGATATGGTGGATACCCAGTTCACCATTCACATCTTTCTGTCTGGCTTCTGGGCCTTGGTCCTAGAATACCAACAGTTAAGTTCTCTTTCTAAAGACGCAGGGATGCCTGAGTTTGTGCTCAATTCTAGACACTCCGAGCTGGTATCGACATTGGAACAGTTTAAAGCCGAAGTCAAGGCGCGGTCAATATTGTGTCCGCAAATGGAGATCCTTCGGGAACTATTCTGCCTGCACCTGCATGTCTCATTTGATAAGGTTGCCAGTTATGCGGGCCGAGGCAGTGAGGAGGATACTCGATCGGCCGTGCCATATGTGCAGCGATGGTTCGACAATCCCAAGGCTCGAGATTCATTGTGGCACGCGGGGCAGGTTTTCAACGCTGCTAAGAAGCACGCCAAAAAGCATTTGGCTGACATGGGTGTTGTTGCTCTGTATCATGCCGCGGTGGTTCTTTGGGTATGGGCGCTGTTACGGAAGACTCAACAACCGCACGACGAGGTCGCTTTGCCTCAGGTGGCCATCGATGGAGATGATGATCTAGCTCTGTTTAAACTACACAATGGCTGGCGAGGCCAGCTAGTATTAACGGATCGGGCAGGCCAATTGATTCCTCTGACCGAGCCTGCCCTGGTGACGGATCTTGCCCAGGATATTATCCTCTCCAATTGGGGCAATGAGCCGGTACCAATCACAACCCAAGAAGTCCTATGTATCATGGAGCGATTTTCGGATATAACAAGAAAACGATTCAGCCATATTTAGGTTGCGTATTGACATTAAACCAGATGATAGCTCGGTAAATGGTAGATGGCATCAAGGTCTTAGGAACTAAGATGATACGCTCTACCGCCTTCGTTCCCGAGAATCTCCACATCCCGAACAGCCCGATCATTCGGCGCCTACGGTAGGGGGAGACATGAATTGAGCATCACGTTCAAATATATTTGTGATTCACGATTTTTTTTTTAATCTTAGTGGTCAATGTTTCAACTCAGCTCAGCGTAATTTAAATCTTTGTCAAATCATCACAATGCCCAACCGAATTCGTGACCTGTACAAGGTCGACCCCACCTCTTTTCCTTACCTATATGAAGAAAATGTCACCATTACGCTTAAGAGCTTACAAGGGCTCGTCCGATGCAACATCTACCGGCCCAAGAGTGAGAACAAGGTGCCCGTGTTAGTGACATATGGTCCATATGGAAAGGATATCCCTTACGAACAGTAAGATCATCCGACACTACTCAAATATAATTTAATACCTGACCTCCAGTTAAGCTTTAGCGCCAAATCATTCGCAGACATTAACCCTAAACACAAGTCTGCACATTCCTCATGGGAAACACCTGACCCGGCCTTCTGGACGGCCCATGGTTATGCAGTGCTACGAGCCGATGAAGTTGGCAGTGGTCAGTCTCCTGGTGTCCTAGATACCATGTCCAAGTCCACCACGGATGCCTTTGTGGATGTCATCGAATGGGCGGCCGAGCAGACATGGAGTAACGGCAAGGTAGGCCTGGTGGGCATCAGCTATTTTGGTGGAAGCCAATGGAGAGTCGCAGCTCGCCAACCAAAAGGTCTAGCAGCCATGATTCCATGTGACGGGATGGCCGATTACTACCGTGACCGTTGTCGACATGGTGGGATTCTCACCGGATTTCTGAAATGGTGGTTTAGCAATTCCGTGGCGAGTAACCAGTATGGCCTCCCAGGAAAGTCAAAACGGAATTGGGGACCAGATACAATTGAGGGCGATTTAGACGCCAAAGAATTGGCTGAGAATTTGCGCGACCAGGCGGTTGATAACAGTCAACACTTCTTCCGCAACGATCCTTATTACGCATCGCGGGATTATAATTTGGAAGATATAGTCACTCCGTTGCTCTCTCTTGGAAATTGGGGGAGTATCATGATCCATTTGCGTGGTAATTACGAAGGATTCAGGCTTGCGAGCTCAGAAAAGAAGTTTCTCCGTATGAATGTCGGACGACATGATGTCCCATTTTACGAAGATGAAACAGTACAAGTACAGCTCAGCTTCTTGGATGCTTTCCTCAAGGAACAAGATAAAGGTGGCTGGACAGATGGTACTAGGCCCCCTGTTGACTTGATTCTGCGCAGAGGTAACGTGGGAGTCAATAATCCGGAAGCTGAAAAGGCATTTCAACGAAGATTCGAGACTGAGTGGCCATTGGCTAGAACGCAGTATACAAAGTACTATCTGACGCCACAAGGAAATCTCATCACGACTATTCCTAGTATACACTACAACAGACTGTCGTATCCAGCTCTTGGAAACGTGGAAGATCCTCAGTTTGTTCACTTCTCAAGCTATCCATTTTCTCAAGATACAGAGATCACGGGGTATATTACGGCCCACCTCAATATCTCGGTTACGCCTCTCCCAGGTGGCCCAGTCCCAACAGATATCGACCTCTTTTTGACACTGCGCCACTTTGGTCCCAATGGTAAGGAGATTCACTACACTGGCATCACTGGTGAGCCAGTGCCATTGTGCAAAGGCTGGCAGCGGGTAAGTCTTCGCAAGATTAATGACAAGCACCCACGACACAAAGAATGGCTTCCATATAGAGACTATTTCTCGTCGGATGTTTTGCCCGTCATTCCAGGCGAGGTGTATCCTGTGGATGTTGAGGTTTGGGCCACCACTGTGATGGTTGAGAAGGGTGAGTACCTTGTTTTTGAGGTCAGCAGTGGCGATACTCAGGGAGGAGGTCTATTTAACCATGACTTGAATGAGAGGTAAGCTGAGACTGATCAACTGCCTATATCTTGATACAGCTGATGTCTAACAATTACAGGTCCTATGAGAGGTTTGCTGGAAACAACCATATTCATTTTAGCTCCGAGTTTATAAACTCTATTACCCTGCCAGTTATTCCCTAAGGCTGAATAAGGGAATTAAAACTTTTGTAATCGAAGCATCTGAACCCAATAATAGTTATTGCGACAACATTTGGAAAGGGTGCCAATGGACCCAACAGATTAATCGATTTATTGATGCAAACAAACTGTGCTAAGTGATAGTCTTTTCAGCAGCGTATTATAGAATTCTGCCACAGTTATAGTATATATGCTGCAACTTGGTCCTTTGTACATTACATGATGCTTGATATGTTCGGCTAGGTATTTTCAGTCGTCGCCGAGGTGTGCCCAACGAATGTTGTCCTTAACCCTGGAGACTATAGAATGAGACGAGCGTGGTAAATGCTAGGCTGAGTAAACCTGTCTATTTTGGATACAGGTTTCGATATAACTCCTATACTCTTTGTGCTTTGACTCTCCAAAATATTTCTCAAGAGGAGACCGTTTCCATGGTATGCCATTTACCCATCTACCTCTCCAGTCTCGGCCATAAGCTTCTTGGTTCTCCATACTACCCGCAAACCGCCACCGGATAGGTTCTCCACCTTGCCGATATCATTACCACTATCCGCTGCTCGGACAGTGGGGGTTGCTTTGTTCCGGTGATCTCGAAGATGGGCGCGACAGTTATTCGGCTTTAGGCTCTACG
Source organism: Trichoderma harzianum CBS 226.95 (assembly GCF_003025095.1). Lineage (NCBI taxonomy): Eukaryota > Fungi > Ascomycota > Sordariomycetes > Hypocreales > Hypocreaceae > Trichoderma > Trichoderma harzianum. Next base: position 73,356 of record NW_020209274.1, read on the forward strand.
CCCAAACAGGGGCCTTATTGTCACATCATGTATCTGTTCCAACAAGAATAGGTTTAAAACAATAAATAAATAGGAAGGCTGAAAATGTGCTTGAAAGTCATCTTGCTAATCCGAACTATCCGATCATGGCAATGACTTTACAGAACAGGGATGCAGACGGTGACCGTTTCTGGTTACCACACCGCCAGGATCTTGCGCCAAAGAAGGGAGCCAAATCACTCAATGTTGGAATCATAGGCGCCGGCATCGCCGGTTTGACGGCTGCTATTGCGATGAGCCAAAGTGGTCATGACGTTGAAGTCAGTGAACGAGTAGCCGGACGCGATGAAATAACCCAAGTATTGCGTCATCATGCTAATGACAATTGCTTTTAGATTTTCGAACGGTCCGAATTTAAGAGTGAAACTGGTGCTGCCATATCTTGTCCACCAAATTCGTTTCGAATTCTTAAGTTCTATGGGATTGACGTCGCTTCAGCTAGAGGAGGTGAGTATAATAGTGTAAGTAGCATTTGTTAGTTGTGTACATAGGCAAGATGATTCGTCCCAAGCACTCTTCAAAGTCGTTAATCCCATACAGGCGGTATATTATGACTACAAGGAACCGGAGACCAAAGATTACGTGGACTTTTCGGGCTACCGATCAAAATATCAAGCGCCTTGGGCATTTTTCCACAGGGTCGACTTGCACAATGAACTCAGGAGACTCGCAGTCCAGCCTCCGGATGGCGATCGTAAACCTGCAAAATTACGGCTCTCTTCCTCGGTCAAAGATGTGCAGCTTGATGGTACAATAGTGTTCCAGGACGGCAGAACCATAAAGAAAGATCTGGTTATTGCGGCAGACGGTATCCGCGTAGGTATCTCCAATTACATATAAACTATCATCTATCCAATACTAATTGTTTTCGATCCAAAGTCTGCCTTTTTATCGCAAGTGGTTGGACATGACGTCTACCCTGAGCACTACATGTCTATGATTCGATTCCTTATTCCCTCGCATGAGTTTCTGAGCATGCCCGAAGCTCGCTGCCACTTTGAAAGCGGCATGACATCACTCAATATTGTCAAAGGTGGTGACAAGAGCATCGTGTTTTATCCTTGTAGGGAGTATGTCGCCCACAATTGCTCAGCATGAAGGTCGCTAGAGAATCCCTTGCGCTAACACTATAATTTTAGGGGAACACTTCTGAACGTTGGCGTTCTCACCCCACCGGAAGTGTGCAAGAGTGCTGACGGAGATGATCTGCCTCTAACCCAAGACCTAATCGACAGTGCCACTAAGGATTTTCATAGCGTGTATAATGGGCTCTACAGGCTCAAGGATACATTTGGCCAGTGGAAACTTTTCAGGAGAGCGCCACTGAGTACCCTAGCAAAGGGGAAAATCGTGCTAATTGGAGATGCTGCCCACCCTATGCCACCCTGTCAGTTTATCATCATCAATCAACATGGCTCATGGGTACACATTAAAGACTAACTCCGTTCTTAAAAACAACAGTACGAGCACAAGGTGCAGCCGCTGCCATCGAGGATGCCGCGGCTCTGGGTGTACTCTTCTCCGACCTTGAATCCGCCAGCGAAGTACATGATCGACTGGAAGCTTTCAACAAGCTTCGTGTTAGAAGGGTTGGAGGCACTCAAGTTTTGTCATCACTGCACGAATGGGATCCATTAAAACTTCCACAAGAGTACACAAAGTATTTTGATGCGAAAGTACCATGTCGGTTTGCTCTATTGCGATCCAACCAATATACTCATAATAGTTCGCTAATGGACAAGCAGATACGCACCGGGAAATTGACAACTGGTTTTATGACTATAACCTCATTACTGAAGCTCTAGAGGTTTTACAAGAATACCAAATGTCTAAAGAAACTAAATGATCAAACGATTAAAACAGCTTGAGGCGCCGCAAAGAACTGGCGCCGCCAATGTGTTAGTCTGGATTATAGGTCTTAGCACTAGGTTCTCGAAGAACAAAGATAAGGAGTAGCCGCATTATCAAAGAGTGTTATCCACATAGTATAGTATTGAAATAGAGATATATGGCTACCCTAGCTGGTCATTATACTGGTTACGGTTTTATCAATACCCATTAAAGATTGACCAATACACTTCCCTGCTTTATATGCTACGTGCGGTATGTTTCACGAATCAAGTCGTATAGAACACAATACAGCTGGAGCACCGTTCTTACGTCTTGAGAATCTTCGATAACACTCTATAAGCTAGCTATATCTATCTAGTTTTACGCACATTTTCGGAGTGAAGAGTACTAAATAATACTCAGATTTTGTTTTACCTAGGTACGTAGCTGAAGGAAAAGGCCAGCAAAGCTGGTGTCTGGCAATGATCCAAGGCCAAGATGATGACGTTCCATGCCGGCGTCGACCTGTTGGCTGCATAAAAGTGTTGAAATTGCAAAAAGGCCGAAAACCAGAGGGCTGTTGAGGCTTATATATCACTCATTTCAACTAAAAGACCACAAGAGTTTGCGGGGCTCAGGGACCTACAGCATCAGGCTAAACGTTCCCCAGATTTAAATTATCTGGTGAAGTTGGGCTAGACGAAATGCAGATCCATTGTAGATTTGGAAAAGAAAAAAAAAAAGTCTAGCGCGGACAGTCTTTCTCTGGACTAGTTGTTACAGCTTTACTAGCCCTCCAAGTCTCTTGACTATAAAAACTGTGATATTTATGGATCGAGGTTATATGTATAATCAAGAGTGAGTAAAACTGTAATAGGAAATTCAGAACAGCACTATCTCCCAGCCTTTGGATCCAAATCCAGAATTTACCTGTAGTTGAATCTGATCAGCGACAGCTAACGAAGTCAAATCTTAGATTTAGGCCAAAAATATAATAGTGCTGGATACTATACATATGAAATTTGACTGTTCTATTTTGACGCTATATTGCTATTTACGAAAGAAAAGATGAGATTAGAAACAAAAAACGAAAAGTCCACAACATTCGCAGTGGCGCAAACCGTTAGTATTAAATATACCGCGCCTTCCTCCACACATCGCACAGTTTCTTTTGTAAATTCTTAACCCAGCCCATAACGTCAAATATCATGGGGAAAAAGGTTACGCTCACTAGCATAATTGTTGCTGCAAACCAGGTTTTAAGCGAGAGGTCTTTCAAACCTATGTTCATGGCGAAGAAGGATGTCGTAAACGACAGTGGTGCAAACGCGAAAGCCAGGAAGGTGAGTTTGCCGATACGTTTAGATTGTTCGTAAGAATTCTTTATCTCCTTTAAGTTGATGCTATTCATAAGACTAGAGATAGCATCTTGACATTGAGCTTGCAATGTTCTAACTCGTGTCTGGAGATACTCGTATCGCTGAACGACTGATGTCACCGCCTGAGCTGCTTTGGGATCTTCCTGGTTAGTTGTGCGCCAGCCAGTTCCACCATGTAGTTGATAAAGCTTCAGCCAAGCATTGACCTGCTCAAGTTGTCGTTGCTGTCGATATAGTATGTCTTTACTGTATCTTAGGTTGGATAGCATGTCGAAATTATCGTAGTGCTCATCGTCGGTGAATCCAGCCAACTTGTGCTCGACAAGATTTAGATACTGATTTACTGAGGCTGTAGTAATATTAAATACTTCGGTCAGGGCGTAGAGTGGGTCTGTTGCCATGACATCCGTATACAAAGTCCGACCATATCCAACACAAAGTTGTGATGCTGCCTCTGCACCCCCAATAGAGTGTAAATGTCCATGGGAAGTATATTGCTGAGCTGCGAGACCTGTACCGGGTTTGTAGTCGATGACGGGCGCTAGAGATGTTGCATTGTTCTGGAACGCTTCTGGAAGGACCTTTAAGTCTAAGATAGACTTGACGCTTGGTGTACGCCCTGCATCTGTCCACACAAGAACTATTTTCGGGTCAGAAACTGCTAGAGTAAACTGAGAAGTAACTTACGTGTCCATTGAGAATCTTCGGCGTTTTTTCTTGTAAGAGGCTGGAGACAAATCCAGATACATTGTTCGAGAGCAAAACTATTGTGATCAATAATAGCAACGTCTCTGACTATAGAAGAAGCCACCGTAATTTCGTGTCCGCGTAGAAGATCATGGTGCTCTTGAATTTTTAATCTCGCTTCCTTGCGCATGTTATCTATATCAGCCTGGTGTACAAATCCTGGGAGGACTTTTCTTTCCCCGATCGTTATTATCGGAAGCTCGAGAATGTTCCATGTTGCTGCTGGTAGAGCTGGAAGAGAATAGTTGACGGTAGTTCCTTTAGCTGGCTTGAAATGCAGAAATCGCATGAAGAATTCCGAATCAACTTTATATCTAGCGCCAATAAGGCTCAGCCACTCCGCAGAAGGAAAACCACGAAGAAAGAGCAGCCTGCCCAAAGATTTAAAGGTCTCTGAATCCGTCTTGTTTGCAAAGTCAAAGCATGATTCGTATTCTATGGCACAGCTGAGCGTCCACACCTTTTCAAGCTTCTCATCATCCTTGTCTAGGTGCGACCTGTCAACAGGTTATACGTACAACATATAGATGCACATAGCTTACCAAACGTATACGCAAGCGCAAAGCGCTCTTCATGACGAGAAAGATTCTTTGAAGCTGATGCATGTGATAGCAACCTCTCGAGGAATCGCCGAAGTATCTCATGGTTCGCTCCTCGGCCGTCGGGTAGGTTCGCAAATTCGCTGACTAGCTTTGCATATTTCACAGCGGCGACTGAATGGACTGTTTAGTGATAAAACTACCAGCGTAAATACAACTGTTTCATTACCTTGATGCGCCTCGTCTGTAGATTTATTTACGATCAATGAATCCTTCATTGGGGAGATCGAATCCGGATTCATAATATTTTGAGTCCGCATGCAGACCGGCGAAGTTGGTATTGGAGGTAGAAGTACGAAGTCAAGTAATGTCAACAAAGAGATTGGCTGGAAGTGAATTGGGGATAGGCTTCTTATATGCGTGACGTGTGGTACTGGTACTCTCTATGGCCAGGCTGGACAATTGTGGAAATTAAATGTCTTACAAGTAGTCTTACGAAATGCATGCAAGGTGAGCCTCACAAGTCATATTATCGGCTAAGTGCATCATATTATCGGATACGTACGTCACATTATTGGCTGCATGTATAATATTACTGAAGTAATAGCTGTTGTGCACATGCATAGTATGTAATAGTATTATCTGCGTCGTTACAGAATATTACGCGTCTGATGGCCGCTAAAAGTGTCCCCAAGGGCAAGCAGAAATGCTGCGTCGGCGGAGTCTACCCTACTCAAACGCGGCCATCTCGTTCAACTAATACCATACTGTTATATTGAGGGCAGCTGGTCTGTTATCCGCCAAAAGCGTCCATAAGGGAACGCGAAGCCACTCAGTTGAGTGAATTCAACCGGATAGTTCGAAGCTGGATAGACTGATTAAAGCTATTTCAATAAAACCAGGCTAATTATGCATATCGCGGTAAGCCAAAATGATCGGGGTCATTCCGTTTAATCAAGGTTAGCTAGATTGATCAGTGTGCGTTGTCGTCCTTTGGGATCGCCTGGGCCAGCTTTTACCCGCGGTCCTCTTGGCAAAATCTTTGCCACATTAAAGCATATCTAGAAGCTATACTTTACTAGGATTGTCACATTCGCACAGCCGCTTCGTAGGTAGCTTTGCTTGATCTGCCATGTACTCTGTACCTAATACCACTAAACATCGAGACATCCTTTATCACAGTCGAACACGGTTTATAAATGCATGCCTCTTGTCTGATGCACGCCAAGAATTTGCATACAAGCCTCTAACCCTTACTTGCGACTTATCGAATGGATATTGGGCTCCAAAGCCGCAACTCAATTGCACCATCTGGATTATCGTGACATAAAGATGACAAGTTTATCGTAATCTTTCTCTGAAAGCTCATCCCATGAACGAACGTCTTGCGGCATTAAACTTTGACGTTGTTTATGGGCTGCTTTGAATGACTGCTCAGCTTGATCAATGTTGCCGCTTGCCAGATATAGTTGACCCTGTCTGAAGGTCGTCCGAGCATGTTCTTGCCTGTGGTGTGGACGGCGAGCGAAGATTCTAAGTGCTTGCGTAAGGTATTCTCTGGCATCAAGATATCAGTGACTGTCAATTTGTTATGCTCAAAAGACTTACTGTGCTTTCTCAAATTGTCCTTGTCCTATCAAGTCCTGAGCTATTTTATGGCTTACATCACCAATTCGATGGTGTCCCGTGCCAAGGGTTTCCGACCACTGGCTGAGAGCTCGTAGGTGGTATTCCATTGCATGTTCGAGATCTCCAAGAGACAGATAGACATTGCCAATTCCGTACAGAACCTTTCCCGTTCTAAGAAGAGATTAGCTTCGCTTTTATTTATAAAGCAAGAACCATACTTAAATGATTGTCTGTCGTCACGGCCATAGGCAGTTTCGTATATTTCACGCATACGATGCAGTACCTCCAACGCCGATTTGTGGTTTCCCTGGATCCAATACACCATGCCAATGTTTGGTAGCGGCCACCCAAGCCACTTTTCATCGTAGTCAGGGAGGGACTTGTATGTAGAAATACTCTTCTGAAAGAAGTCGAGTGCTAGAGAATACATGTTGTTCATCGCGTAGGCCACACCAACTTCGTTATATGCACAGCCGAGTTCATAGTCAATTTTTTGTTGGCCATCTGATGATATCCGTTCGCGCATCAAGCTGATCCATGTAAGATTGTGATGTAGACTCTCTTGGGGATTATTAGTCTCGTTGGCAGCCGAACCCTGGTTGTTATGGTTTTCACGTAGTAAACTGGCCACTTTTTCACTAGGACTCGTCTGCTGAAGGGCCTCACAAATGCTTTGTGTTAGTCTGTAAAACGGTTTAGACTCGTGTGGGAGACCTCTCTCGAAACAATACCTGCTTAGAAATTAGTATGATAAGATTATTCTCATCCAAGACGTACCATCCAGCATCGTTGAAGAGAGATGCTGCTTGTTCTGACGCCCCGATCTGTCGAGATCTAAACAGTTTCTCGTAATGCTGATAAACTCGGTCCACATGGGGGAAAACCGCCGAACATGCTTCATATCGGGCAGTATTGAAGCGGTTCTCAAGCGGCTGATATACCCAAGCCTCTGAGACGATCTCGAGGGCAGTTAAAAGTGCCCTCACTCGTACTTGAGGTGTCAGAGACTCTCGTACAATGTCTTGATAAATGCGATGCATACGAATGGTATGAGTAGACTCGTTGAAAGTGATCAAAGAGGCCTTTTGTAACTTATTTTGAGCATAGCTGAGCTCATCATGATTTTTTGGAAATGTAGAAAGTTGTACTTCGTCGGTAATGTCGATGAGGAGTTTTTGATGAATGCTATCGGGGTTTAAAAATGACAGTACATAAATTAGGCTTTGTGTGCACTCGTCTAAGCATGCAAGGCCAATCATTGAGGCAATGGAAACAGATACGTCAGGCAACAAGTGCATCTGTGATATACCTTCGACTGAAACGGCTGCAAAGCCGTCTTTCTCCAGCAAGCTCAGCATCATATCGTAAGTAAGGTTTTGGGCTGACATCGTACTTGCCATTGCATTGATGACAAGAGGAAGTCCGCCAGCCCACCGAGCGAGAGCCTTAGCAGATCCAGGTGAGCCCTTGAAAGGATTCTGAGAGACAACATGGAGGAACTCAAGAGAGTCTGATGAGGAGAATGGTTCGAGGTCTAAGCCATGCTGGGCAGTGAAAACGTGCGACCGCGATAGTGGATCACGACTTGTGATCAAAATGGATCCTATGCCGGTTGTGGGCCAGAAGTCTTCAATGGTACTCCAGTCGTCGACATTGTCAAGGACCAAAAGCCACGGGATTTCATTGCCAGGGCTACTGAGAGGCGATTCGGCGTCTTTCACAGGATTGCACAACCACCCTTTGACTAATTCGCACGCCTCTGCCAAATCTCCTGCTTCATTCTTCTCTTGGAGGCCAATTTCAACTGCTATGCGCGCAAAGTCTTCAAGCAAGACATTTCGGCTATCTGCAGTAACCCAGAAGATGGCAAGATATTTGTCTCTTCTGGTGAAGATGTATTCGGATGCCAGTTCTGTTTTCCCAATTCCTCCAGCGCCACACAATGCAAAAGTCTTGAGATTTCCGGACGGCCGGATTGATCCTTCATCAATAGGTGACTGGATGCTGTCAGGAAGCAGGCTTTTATCGATAGATCGAAGAACATCATCACGTCCGAAAAATGGAGTTTTGCGAGTCTGAGATCCTACCGAGAAACAAGGGATGCGTAGTTTGGGCTGCTCTGGCTCAAAGTGGTTGGTGGATGGCACAACTTCATAAGAGAAGGTAGAAGAGTAGCCAGCGCTGGCTGAAAGAGTCTCTTGCTTGTGTTCGATGCTGAGAAGTGATGAGACACGATCCTGGGTTTTCTCCTTGTGACATTCTATAAGCGACGAGCTCGATACCTCTGCAGCTGGTTTTGCCATCCTGCTTCTATGGCTTCTTAAACTTTGTATATCCCATTCGTCTGGGCAACTACCATCGATGTGAAGCTCATAGCGTTCTACGGGATTGTCAGAAATTGCCACATTAATGGGAAGCTGACTTACCGGTAACAACCTGGGGAATAGAGAATACTTCATGTTTGAGCACTGCAGTATCTATCAAGCGAGCTATGGCTTTATACAATTCCCCACCGATCTCTACCTTGCAGAGATTTTCATGGCTGCTTGGAATCCCATATATTTCAGCTCCAGGGTTTGAAGGCAAGACAGCATGTTCTTTTGCCAACACCTGTTAATTGATTAGCAACGGCTGATAAGAGGGGGTATAAGCAGCCTACCAAACGGGTCCTTGGAAATTGGACCTTCCACTTCACGCCTCGATATTTACTTTGAACGGTCTCAAAAGTTGAAATGATATGACCAGTAAAGTCCGAGAAACCTTTTGAGATCAGCGCAATCATTTGATTGTCTTCCTGTGTGAACGATAAGAAGTTAAACGGAGCTGCGCTTGCTCTCACTATAGTCTCAACGATGTTGATATCGAGCTGACTTGTGTCCTCTACGTGCGGGGTTCCGAGAAATACGACACCAAAAATGTGGTCAAGAACATTATTGTTTTCATGTCTCTTTTCCGCCATGTTTGCATAGGCCTTGAGGTTGTTAATAGTTTGTGATACCTTAGGAGAAGAGAGTATTACTTGTTTCCATATAAGCCCGCCAAGACTTTGACACACGACCAGAATCGCCCTACAAGGTAGCTGTCGGTTTTAGTTACGCCTTGCAGTACACATCGGAGAATATTGTACTTACATCTCTCGGATTAAGTTGGTGAAGTGCCGTCGGAAGAACATGGCTCTGCTGGAGCAGTGATTGTAAAATAGACTGGCCTTTTATAGCCTCGTAGTCGAAATGCCAGATACGCACTCTCTCGCTATGTCGTTTCTGTATCATTTTAAGCCATTCTCCTGATGAGTTTCTCCATCCTGCCGGCCGAAGAAGACCAATGCCAGGCACGATAACAACACTGCACTAATTGATTAATGAGGATGTAGTGGTAGAAATATGAAGAACTTACTTTAGTGTTACATTGATATCGGCGGATATAACTGTTGGGTGAAGAAGTTTCAATGCCATAGCTTGGCGTACCATAAATAAGGGGTCAACGTTAGGAAGAGGATTTGGATGAGAATACTGGGCTGGGGGATGTACTATCGTCTTATATACACGGGGTACATATACTTTACCACCACATGGACCTATAAAAAGACATGCATTTACGGAACAAGCGCGGACCGATGTGCCAATTCACGAGTAGAAACTACCTAGTAGATTCGTATTCATATACAAGACATGCACGTAGCCCCCCTCCTTTTCGTTTATCATGCTGTGATACACTATGAGCCAACGTATCATTGAAGGATGAGCCAACCATCTCCACTCCATGACTTGTTTCTAGGTATGTAGCTCTGTAAAAAATGGGAATAAGGCAGACTAGCTGCATTTATTGTGCTAGCTGCATAGTGATGTGATTACACGTACAGCACTGCTCCAGCCGTCACCTCAAAAGCCCGGCCTCCTATGGACTTTTTGGCTTATGCATCATCGTTTTGAACGCGAGAGGGAACAGCACGGGGGGCAGAGTGGGCTTCGAAAGCACTCATGAACTGGAACATCAAGTCTTCTCTACCAGTCTGAGCCATTATACCCAGTCCATATGGTCTCCCGTCTGCTTGGATGACTCCAGCGGGCATCGTCGCAATTGGGTAACCTATGAATCAATTAGAACAGTCTCACCGGTTGCCTCACTGAAACATACCCGATGCAGCTGATATGAACACCATAAGGCTGTCCAATGGAAATGCGAGTATATTCAGATTCTGATCGCGAAATAATTTGTCGATCCCATTTTCTTTTGAAATTGTCTTAATCCGCTCCTTGACGGCCTCATACATTTTTCGCGTGGGGGGATCTCGGGAAGCCTTCAGTAGCTGGTTCTGGTCCGGGTGGTCTTCAGTTTTCAATTGCTCGTCAGCATAGTTCAAACAAAATACGATAGTACATACCCGTGGGCAATTCTTCCTGTTGATGGTCCAAGTTAAACTTTATGACATCTTCTATCGTAATTAAACCCGGAACTTTAGCCTCGCTTAGCCAGGCCTCAAGTGCCTGTTTGCCTTCGTATGCTTTTGATTGTCAGCATTCGGCCATGATTGTATCGGTATACCTACATATAATCACGTCGATTGGATTTCGCCCTTCATACCACAGGTCTGTGGCGGGCGGTATGTCGACTGGATAGGTCACGGATGTCTTGATAGCGTGCTCTTTGACAAGTCCAATAGCGGCGAAGTAGATGTCGTTCTATACAAAGCTCAGTTTGAATTACAAGAATAGGATTGGATAACTCACCATTTGCTTCAACGTAGCCTCATCTAATTGTACAATGCTAGGATGAAGAGACCACTTTGTAGGATCAAGAAAGCCTATCCGGAGTAAGTCGAAAGTTTTGGTCAGGTATTTCTGATAGCCCTCTTCTGGCAAAAGCTTCCGCTTCTCCTCTGTTAAAGCGACCTCGCTTAGAAGGGCTAAGTCTGCCGTCGATCTAGCAAGACCACCGACAACATCCAGCTCCACGGAGGTTTTGAAAACTCCATCCATATTCACAGTATTAAGAGCGGGCTTGAAGGCATACAAACCGGCTCTGGATCCCGGCATGACTATAGATCCAATTGATTCAGTGCCCAGGGCTAATGGCGCATAGCCTGCTGAAACGCCCACTGCGGAGCCTGTTGAGGAACCACATGGGTCCTGACAGAGTAGGTAGTCAGTCAGCTTGGAGCGTTAAAGAAGGATAAGATATCGTACACTTTGCCCAAGGCCTGATTCGTCTGGCTTACGAGCAATATATGCAGATTGTGTTTGTCCTCCAATTGCCGACCATCCATTCGAATTTGCATCGGCCCTGCGTATATGTCATGTTAGACTTGCAAGAACAGCTGGGGCGTTGTAGCGCACTTGAAGTTGCAAAATTGCTAAATGTCGTCCGTTAGCTAAAAGTCTCGCTTACGCAGGGGTATTACTTTTCTTACGTTCAAATTTGTTTTGCCTAACACTATGACGCCCAGTTCTTCTAGCTGGATATGCTGTTAGAGTTTCCAGGCTACCGTATGTAATATCTCCAGTTACTAACCTTATTAACTATGCTGGCATTTTTGGGTATAGTTGAATCTTTTAAGGCAAGGCTACCCAAGGTTGTTGGCAGTTCGAGAGAAGGTCTTGTGGCAATGGTATCCTGTGCGAGGTTAACAATTCTAGACCGTAATATAACGCCTTAAAACGACAGACTTTAATAAGTATTAGTATACTATAGAACGGGCTTCGAAGAAGACCTGCCGCTCGCTCACGGTCAAGCTGCGCTAAGCACTCTATCAGAATGCGGTTTAAAAACAATTAAAATTATAGCATTTAGTTTTACGCCCTGCTGATTATGTTTGCTAATTTGTGTAAAATATGCTTAAACTAACTCGACGCTGGTGAGAAGACCAGCCTTAAACTTTTTCTATAATCCTACAGAGTCTAAACTTAGTAACTTAGTGGTTAATAATCTCGCAGCTATTTAAATATAAAGTTGAGTAAATAGTAAAAGAATCTACGACGAGGTAAAATTAATGCTAAAGTAAAGTATTTAAGATTGCGGGGTCGTGGATTTTATAAAGTTTATATATATATATATATATAGGTAAGCACGGATGTACTGCCCGGCTATTATTATACAGAGACTTCCACTTTCTCCGAGCCTAGCCTATTGTTCGTAACCTTCTTATCTACGACTAGTGAGTTATTAGTCCTCGTTCTTCTAATAAGAATTTCTCGCTAAATTATATATAAAAATAGCTAATAAGATAGAACTACGTTGAACGCCGTATACTTCTTAACGGCGAGAATAAGTCGCGGGAGGGTGCAGCAGAGGCTTATGTACGATTTACAACATGTCTAGATGATACCTAAAGTATCTGCATACTAGAATACTGCAGCTTTCCTTAAAGATAGTATTTAAATTTTTGCTCCTTTATTTACTTTGTCTTAAACTAGTAATTATACGCCTAACGCTATAGCTACAGTAATCTCTGCCTTATTCTTTTTCCTTTAGCATAATGTGAAGTAGGATAAAGAAAAGCTATATTACGTCTTATTTAAACCCCCTGATGGATTGGAAAAGAGTAACCTAAATCTACAATAAGTAAATAACATTATAGTAAACGACGTTTAGGAGCTTAACTCTCTACCTATAATCGAGAAAAACGGGTTTACGCTAATTAAAATTAATACGGGGCTTTTAACGCCCGATGAGTTTGACGACAACCAAAAGGTTGTAAACATTTTCCTCCCACGAGCCGCTGCTACCGTAAAAGAAGCACTTAGTACATATCGAATTCAATTTTTTAATACTATAGTATATTAATAGTTTCTTTTGCAATCTCTTAGCTGACTTTATACTAAAGTTCGAAGACGACATTCTGAATTCCCTGTTTATATAGGAGGAAGCTATACTCACCTTCAACCCACCTTAATCGCCTACATTAGTAAAATATCGCCAGAACTTATATAGATTTACTCTTACATTTTACAGACATAACTTAAGTTAATGCGGAAGGTATAATATTTAAGTTAAACCTACGTGAGGCTGCTCAGCTAAGCAAAACTAAGTACCAATGGTTTAAGTATGGCCCTTTGACTGGCACCTGACTATATATAGGCAGCTAAATGTGTTATAGTATTTGGGTATTATTGAAGGGCCTAGTATGCGATTATCCTTTGGTATTACTTGACATTAGTATAATAGATTGTAATACGACCTTGCTTATTAAGATATAGTTAAAAGCGATGTGGTGTACGAAACGTACTAATTATTTAGTAATAGTAACTACCGTTGGTACTATATTAGAGACCAGATGCTTGATGAGGCCTGGTTATTTATATAAGTAATATTAGGCGATAATCCTCTACCTGGTAAGATAGACAATATCTCTGGCGAGCTGTAGCATGTGCTGATTGTACCAGGAGTTCTACATACGCTGTTTGACTACCCTAAGAGATTAAAGGGCGACCTTCTTCGTGAGAGTATTGAGTGCCGTGGTTTCGCATTTTATAATTAATAGCTAGTGTATAAATCGTAAGTTTAGATTAGGATAAATGATAAAAAAAATTGTCTTACACTCTAAAAAATTGTTTACTTTAAAAACTTAAGCTGTGTGAATACTGCTTTTTAAAATCTGGTCTAGAAATGTCTTTAATAAGACCTACTACGATAACCTAAAAAGTGTATATGTACGAGCTTCGCTAAGTGCTAGGTATGCAATTGTACTTATGGCGTGCTGTAAGTACTTATCTAGTAAATTAATTGTTAAATTTACGAGGGAACGCTTCTATTGTTACATTGTGTTGGAATATAAACCTCGATAGCCTCTAGTTATTTAACCTTTTATTTTTAGTACATAGACATAATGTGCCAAATATATATAGCACCTGCTACTTGGTAATTCCTACTAATAAACCCCTACCTTAGATAAGAAGTAGTATTTAGTAAGATAATTTATATTAGCGGAAGTATATACCTACCTTATAAATGTTTTACTAGAGCTATTTACTATTTAATAAAGTAGATATTTAAGTACTTCTGGCGGGGTTAGGTATGATATGTAAGAAGACTGAATATTGAAAACTTAATAAATGAGTGCCTACTATGTTACTTGGGTGTGAATAGGCTAATTATGTAGTAAAACAGAGATAAATGCAATATGGAGGTACATAGACAGGGAATTTGTTTATAAAGTTTAAGGATTAATAGGAGCTTGGTAAGGTGCATAGTTACGTAGAACTGTTCTAGCTATCTCCTTTCCCTTCTATATTGGCCTATGAATCTTAATATCTGCCTTTATCTCCGCTTTTTGCAGTGTTCCTAACAGTTAATAATAATGGTCGTTAAGTAGGAAGCTTGTAATTGCAAACAGATTTAAGCATTTTGGCTTAACTCTGAGTTTGAATTGTATAAGATGCGCTCGCTTTTGCTATTATTGCCACTGGTTCTACCTAGAGTAATTCTCTGGCCTTTGTTGAAACCTTTGAGCTTGTCCGAGTGATTGCCTTTTGGCCCCGGTTTCCAGTGTTTGCGCTATGGTTGGATACGGCTGTTATTAGCGCCGAAGATAACTTGCTGATTATTTATGCTGCTCTTTCTGTGTTGTGGTTGCTTTATATTGCGTCGTAGTCGAGAGAAATGATAGAGAGAGTACTTGCACTTTGATGGTATAGGATGGATGAATGGGCTGTAAGGTAAACCTGAAAGTTGTATGTAGAAGGTGGATAATTTTCCGCCTTTATGCTTTGGGTAGGTTAAGGCCGAAGCCTATGGAAGACCTTTGTTGGGGCTTGGTTACCAGACACCTTTGAAGAGGGGTTTAATATATGCTGTGTAACCCTTCCTTATGTCTACCTACTTAGGTGTATGCTGCTGTTTACCGCTGTTTTTATTTATTTTTTATATTTAATAAACCAGTGCCTTGTATTAAATTAATAAAACTGGTGTATAATTCCTTTAGGAGGTGGTGTACTTACGGGGCACCGCCTGCAAAGATGCCTTACTATTAACTTAAAAGCCTTGCCTTAGTATTAGATGGTTATTGAGATTATTCTTACTTTAAAAAGCTTATTTAAGCTGATCTTAATAACTTAATAGGTGGCTATAGGAAGTGCTTCCTGAGTTCAAGAGTTTTAACGGTCTTATGCAATCTGGCCGGAGCTGCAATAGCATAATACGACGATTATGGAGCGTTGTACATAGGCCTGAAGAAGAGGCCGATTCCAATTATGCAGAATAGGTATGCTAGCACGGCTATAAATAATCTTAGCGGGTTAAGGGTCCTAGATGCAGCTTGTGGAACCGGATTTTATTCTTAAATAATGGCCCGTTAAGGAGCTGCTGAAGTTATTGGAATTGACGTCTCCTCTAGTATGATTGAAAATGCAAAGAAAGAACTTCCAGCTTACTGGGAAGATGGCGCTATTAGATACTTCGTTGGAGATTTCGAGCAGGCAGATCTCCTCTAAAACCTTGGCTTAGATAGACTAAGAGGGACTTTTAACATAGTGTTTGCTGCGTGGTTACTTAACTATGCTGCTGATTAGCAGTATTTAATAAGGATGTTGAATAATATTTTTAATGCGCTAAAGCCAGGGGGAAAGCTTATTGCTTTAATACCTAATCCCTTTCTACTTTAAGAGCATGGACCGGAAATGACGATAGATGAAGGCTGAATTAGCGATAGGTAGCAGGTTACTGAAACTTACGAATATGGCTTTAGGGTTTATATAATGGTAAATGCTTTACCTAGTGTCGAGTTTGATTCTTACGTTTTATATCTGTTGGAATACGAAAAAGCTGCTGCAGCTGCAGGATTCCTGTATCTATCTTGGGAAGTTAGTACGTAGCCTTATCTTGTATATTTTTCAGCCGTGACTTTATATTCTTGACTAACGCTGTAATTAGTGAGTATGCAACTGATGAGTTGTAATAAAAAGGAAAATCGCTGACTTCTCTAGATATTGCCAACAGAAGCTGAATTTGAAATAATTGATAGGGAATGGTAGAAACCATACATTGATCGGCCTCGCGGTTGCATGCTCTTTGTAAATAAGCCAATATAATACTCATATACCAGCTATATCCCAACGATTTATTAAAATGAACTGAATTGAAGAGAAACTACTTAATTAAATACGGAGAATATAATAATGCAGGAAGGATATAATTAACTTGGAAGAAGTAAGAGTAGATGGGCATTTAAGTAGTGGAGTGAAGTATTTATCTCGAGACACACGTCTGAAAGGTGGGTAGGGGGCCTTTACATATTGTTACCATCTCAATTAGGTCTACAAAAATACTTGGTGTGGATGTTAAATTAGTTGTCACTGCCGACACCACTGTGCAAAATAGAGCTAACGTTTCCTATCTCGCGTTTTTATAGCAGAACTGTGCACAGTAATTCTCAATCCTATCGCTATAGTAAGCAACTAATGGGTGACAGCAGCTTACAAAAAACTTCTGCGCACTTTCAACCGCGTCCAGTTGATCTTGGGGTAGCTTGGTGAAAGCTTGACAGTCATACAAAGCTCCATGAGAGCACTCGCTAGGGCAAGGTTGATGTTTTTGGCCATCCATGTTTGGATTGTCGGGTAATAAGACAAAGGTGGGAGCAGGCGAGGTATTTGTTGGATGAGCTTGGGTCCGTAGACGATACAGTTTTGAGAGGGGATGTTCTCGCCGCGGCCGTCTTGAACCTGGCCATCACTTAAGTTCTCACCGGTAGCCGGTTGGTATTCTGTAACAGAAATATGATCGAACAGCGTTGTACAACTGAACATACCGAGAACCCTTGAATTTGTGTATTTGGGGCCTTTGCCACTATACCTTCCACTTGCATATCCGGCTCAGAAGATTGAGCGGATCTTTGAGGCTAGTAACGACTTAGCAATGGTTGGAGTGAACAATGTATACGGGATGTGTCCTACCTCTCCATAATTTTTGCAGACAGATCACTAGTGTCGCGATACCTCTATTTCTTCAAACATACCTACTGATGCTTGCATCGGTTTCGACGACTTGCGTATCAGCAACAGGTAGATATTCTGCAAGTGGTCCCAAGCGAGCGTGGATGCCCTGCAATGCCCACGTGCAGGGGAATTCGACCGCATGTTGTAATACGACGGTTTTAAGGTGATGCGCAAGGACAACCCTCCGCCGTGTAGTGAAACGATTGAGGATCAATTCTCGACGTTGCGGCAATGGTCGGAGTGATGATTTCGATAGCTCGGAGTGTTGACTGAGTTACAAAGTAACGGTAAGTTAGCTTTTATAATGAAGATAAGGAATCTGTATGAACTTATGAAATCCTAGCGTATTATATAAATGTGATGTATCTGTTGTAAATGCTGTACTCATACTAACATACAAAACCCCAACTTATGATAGTAAGTCGATTTCGTAATGTATTAAAGATAATATTTTACTTTACTATCCCAAACCACGGCCATCGGTCCATTGTTTTGTGTAAGATCAAATTCACCCAGAGTCACGTTTCCGACGACTGAGTTCACACGTCCAGATGTTTGGTCGCGTTCTAATATAATAAGGTTATTCGATACTTCGTTGGCAACTGCAATAAACCGACTATCGGGAGAAATTGAGAAATGTCTTGGAATCTTGCCGTAGGTTGGGGTGTTCCCAATATAGACCAGATGCTCCAACGCATCCGGGTGAACTGAATATATGGCCAGTGTGTCTGTGCTGTACGATACTGTATTACGGTTCGACACATAAGCAAACATCCCATCGTTCGAAAGGGCCACTTCCGCGGCCAGGTTGGTATTGTTCGGTTCTGAGCGATTTGAGCCATGGCCAAGGGTTGAGACGATTTGGACTAGAGAAATGCTCAGGGACGAATGTGGGCGGAGGCCACGGCTATCATTGTTGACGCCGTCGAGAGCGAATACTCTGATCGTGTTGTCCAGCTCGCTTACCAGATACATAAATGTTCGCGTACAATTGAACGCTCGGAATGTGACATGGCGAGGTCCCGTTCCTGACTCGAGGGTGATGTTGTTGATCTGAGTTACTCGTTCTGGCCCGTCGACATGGTAGACGTAGACATGATCTGCCCCTCGGTCTGGTACTATCATATATTCTCCAGTAGGATCGAAAGCAGCAGCATGTGGATTGCTCTGGATCTGAGACTCGTTTGTTCCTGGCCCTGGATGGGTGAGATTGTACTTGAAGACAAAAGTAGCGTCGCCAATTATGCCATGCGATGACAAAGGATAGATAGACACAGTCGAACCATCGCTAGATAAACGAACGAGTAAGTCCAAGAAAAGAAAGAAAGAGAAAAGCTTCTTCCTAGCTGGACGGAAGAATATAATACTTACATGTTGGCGACAGATAAAGTCCTGCCATCTCTGGCAACATCGCAAAAAACGCCTCCCATACCATTTGAGGATTGAGAGATAACAAGACTCAAGGCGTCGGGGTCTTCGGCGTTTTTATCGAAAGAAAAAACCCCCCCAGAGCTTGAACGATTGTTGGGATAACTAGTTCTCGACACAGAATAAAGCAAATTGTCGTGCAATTGCAGCCAGCCTGGTCTGAAGCCGGCTTGGGCTGTGCCAAGAAGGTCTAGACTTCTGGATGACGATTTGCTATGGTCAAATGAGAAAGTGAGAATGCCTCGCTCTTGGTGAGCAATGCGTAACATCGACAATTCCCGGTGATTGATAGAGGCGGATAGGACTGAGCCTACAGTAAGAAGGAGCAGGCCTACGTTAAACATTATGTGAAACATTGGCGATGGGGAGGCGAAATGACAAGTGAGCAGGAAATAGAAGTTCTGAGGGTGATGAGATGGTAACGAGTCTGATGTTGCAGACTGAAAACTCAATTAGAAAACGATATAATAACTACGAACTACAGCCTATATATTTACCAACAGGCTACAACTTAGTTAAGCCTCGCCGCAAATCGCTTCTTTTGCCGAAAATCGCTTATGGAAGATCGCTGATATAGGGACACTGTCAAAATGAGCCACCCTAGGATTACGACTCTAAAACTAACCGTCATTGAGCCAAGCAGTACGTTGTGGCGCTAATGTAAAAAAAGCTAGCAAGCCTCGTCATTCTCTATGTCGCATTTTTAGATCTACCATGCCAACGCCTACAACGCAGCCTCACGACAAGGTAGATGACAAATATCAACAGTCGCAGCATCAGAAGCTTGCGGTGCAATCCTTTGACTAAAATCTACGGTCGTCGAACTTTTGAACTTTTGCGTTGAGGCCAACTATGAACGTTTTAGTCTCATATTCCCGTTCGTCAACCGCGCAACAATGCGTCCATCCTAGAAAAACGCCGTCTTGATCATGCTCTATTAGAAGCCTGTTCACCAGCCATGCCCGGGTTTTACGCCCACGCTGTAGGGTAGAACTATTTGAGCGAGTCAGTAAGGCTATGGCAAGGCCATTGAGGTAAGGGCCTGAAGAGACTTTGTTTCTCTTTTAAGCGGCTCTCTTAGGATAGACACTTGCTACACTGTCTGGTAAAGCCAAACAACTAGCGCTAGTTAAAACATTCCGTCGCACAATGGTTTCTTCAGATCATGATAGCAAAATATTTCCAGCACGTCATCGCAAATACTTGAAATTACGAACTCGAGTTCAGAATAGCGACGATGATGGCAATGTGATGGCAGTCGAGGGTTGGAAAGAATGTATTAGAATTCAGAAGCAGATTTGAGTGAATCCAGAATTGCGCACCTAAGATGCCGTGCTTGCTAGTATCTTCATCACAAACCATTGTTTCCCAAGAGGAAACGGATGACATCAGAGAGCTCTGATGCTCCGTTCGAGGCAACGAGGGCTGAGCAACATAACACTTCTCACGTAGAAATACAACTCTAGCAGTCAACTTGAATGTCCTATGGAAGACACAGCAACCCCGATGGCTGACAGTACGAAGATACAGCCGCCATACAGGTGCGAACAAACCGTAACAGACACGATCATTGATCAGCTCCCCACAGCAGTGTCACAGATTAGCTACCTCGCAATCTATACCGCATTGTAAACTATTTCAGCCGGTATTGCACTACAAATTGAAGAATACTTGCTCGCTGCAGAACTGGCAATTTACATACCACGAGTCATGATTTAGGCTGCTGTATATCTTCTCATATACTATTGAACAAACGCTGCAGCAACAGATTCGATAAGGCATTATTCAGCGGAGGGAGATTGTTTATATAGTAGACATCTTTCCATTCAAGCATTGAGTGAGGAGCGTTACTGTAATAGAATCATCTCTACAGGTTGATCTCATTATACATACGTATGTGAATTCACTGACTATTGTCAAGCGAGAACCTTGACAAAATGATCCCTGAAAGCTCTATGGTACCTATACAGCGTGGATCGCGTTTGAACTTGCTTTGGTCTACTTTATATACCCAGAAAACTGGTGAGGCTATTTTTACTTTATTTTCATCGAAACTGTCTACCGTGCAAACTTTCTTATTTTTTGATACAATTGAACTAACCTTTGGAGAGAATGTGAAAGTTTCTGAAAGTGACAACGCAGAAGTCGGTACTGCGAAGGGCAAGACAGGGGGCACAAGTTCCATAATATTTGCCTATAATTGATTCATCAAAAACTTCAAATTGGAGCAATTAAAGATATAGGAGCTGTGACCACTCTGTCTCTTCCTTCTCTTTCTTTTCAGTTTGAAGATAATGCAACAAAGGCCTATTGCGACAATCCTCCTACCACAAAAAAACTTCCAGTGGTAGTTGGATACCTTGGGTAGCTCTTTTTGATCGAGAGTGGCATCTTGAGCTCCAAGAAGCGTATTATCTATTGATAGCCATGTCACCAGCGCGAAAGGTTTGGTGTGGGAGAGTGAGGTTATCTCCCATAACAGCATAGCTAGCAGTGCTTGTCTCGCAAAGATCGATATCCCCAATTTGAATAAAATTTGCTAGGATAATTCATAATCAGTTTTGGGGGAGAATTCAATCCGCCGTCACCAATTACATTGATCCCTGGATTGATTCTGGATCTTGAATTGAAAGCTGGGGCATAGCATTTGTCTAAACTAGTTTTGACGGTTATACAAACTCCCTTATCTTGATTATAGATGCAGCATGCATAATAGATTAGATCGTAATATAACTCAGCATATTTAAAATAGTTTCTCCAAAATATCAATCGGAAAAGAGTCTGCCATGGCGTAAAATGCACTCTGATTAGGGTGTAATCCATCGCCTGAGTCATATTCTCTTTTTAGTAACGAATGGTGTGCTGGGTCCCGTAAGATCTCATCGAAGTCAACTACAGCGTCGAAGATACTGCTTGTGCGAATCCAGTTGTTGACAGTCTGTCTCGTAGACTCCCTAATTGGGTTCCAGTAAGAGTTTGGGGATGTATTCCCACACTCTTTGGGATCCACTTGCGAAAGGCCAAAGGGCGTTAACGTTGCTACAAAGATTGCAATGCCCTGCGATCTCAGTCGGATAGCAATTTGCTTATACGATGCAGTTAGCCGATTGCTAATGGCCCCTTGACTACAGGAATCGGCGGGTGCCATGCCAATATCGTTTATGCCTTCAAATATCATCACGCAGCTGACACCAGAAAGAGATATAATGTCTCTATCAAGTCTACTCAGCACGCTGGGTCCAAGACCGTCATCCATAACACGATTACCTCCGGCCGCTTGATTCACTATTGCAAGGGAAGTATGTAATCCAGATGTACTGGCCTGTAGTCGCCTAAATAAGATATCCGGCCACCTTTATGTGTAGCGAGTCAGCACTCAAATACAGTAAAGCTTTTTGGTTCGAGAGTATCGAGAGTATAAACGCACCGGGTATCACCATTCGTGATGCTGCATCTGCCGTCTGTAATGCTGTCCCCAATGAGGGCAAAGGCTCGCGTATCTCGAGGTGCAAACACTTCGACACCACTAATGTAGTACCTGTGTGAAGGTCAGAATATTTCAGAACAAGACGCAAAAGTGAATATTATATCTCTGAGTGGAATTCTTCAATCAACGAGAATCTTTACCTACCAGTGATCATTCTGCTTGACGGTAAGGTGATTGAAGTCACCCTCAGACACACGATTGCCTTTAGTGTAATACGAGGTAGTGCGACTACCTGGGTGCGTAATTATGCACTGTGCGTCATGACCAGCTTCAAAGAAGATACTGATACTCAATACAGTATTAGAGTTTAAGGGAAACCCAAAGTTTACGGCGTCAGAAACCATAAGCGCTCCGGCTGGAATAATAGAAGATTCGCTTCCGCCAAATCTGACGTTTTGTATGGTTTCGGAATGAATCTCTGTGGTCCCCGACTTATCCTTGGTCGCTAGTGCCAGCGTTGTTTGTGATATGGTAATGGGCTTAGACCCAAACGCATTCGATAGCCTGACTCGCAAGAATTTCTCGGTTCCAATTGATAGTCGTACGGTTTGACGAATAGTGGTGTTACAAAAGGCCACACCACCTTGTATCTGCGACGGAGGTTTTATTGTGAGTTTGTGTAGGGTATTTAGAAAGGCGCTCAAACTTGATGCGGTTGGAAGTTACAGCTTTTGCCAAACTACAGTGTTATACTCACAAAGTCATCTGGGGGAAGGCTATCACTTTCTGCAAGCATTGGCATACTAGCCCAGGTGTGAACCCAATGCCCTTGGCTGTTTGAAGTTGAACTCATAATAGCTGGACTGTCGTAGTTAGGAGCGATAATTCACGAGTACTTGCTATGGTTGATCTGTAGTAGTAAGAAAATACTGGCTTAAACAGCCTTTCATAGGGACACATGTAGATTTAGTGCTCCACCGGGTAAATTTGCAAACAAATGTGCCCACCAATCATCAACCTAGTAATCTGAGTAGCCTAAATGCAGAGGGGGTAACGGACCACAGAGGTCAGAAGTTCTTTTGGTAGGTAGTGGGTTTACGTTCAAAGAAGGAAACAGGGAGGCCTATGCTGTACCTTTTGAACAGTGTCTCAACCCATCACCATTGAAGCCTCTGAATGCAACCGGGGCTCTTCATATATCTGGTGAGGGGGGCGCTCCCTAAGTTGTCCTAGTATTGTGAGTCAATATCTTCTCTACCTGTCGCAATTTACCGTCTACATTAACTATTTCAAAAAAATGCAGAAGGTGGCTGTAGCTTTGCGAAGCCGCAAAAATAGAGGCAAGAAATATTTTGATGAAATATCGTCCTCCGGCCAGAACCATTCCGAAATGTGTTTCGTTCAAAGCATGAGACCAATACCAATGATCCAACAACGACTCATGAATCAGATGTAGAATTAATATATATGTATTTTTGTTTTCAAAACCTAGAAATGCGTCTTGGGATGCTTCTATTTATATTTCCATGCAACCTTTTCTAATCAGCTGAACTGCTCTAGTCCACCACACCTCGTGGCAAGAATGAAACGTAGTCTACCGGAGCGAGTTCGTTCCCATCTGGCTTACCAACGATCTTCAGTGAATCGCCCTTTTCGACATTCACACTATTGAAGGTGACTCGAGTAGCAGAATGGCCGTCAATACGATCCGAGAAGTCATGGCTCAGTTTGTCCTCAAGATCACCTGTCCAAGCACCAACTAACTTTTCATTCAAAAAGACTTGATACTGAGATCTGCCATCCAGATGATCGTAGTAGTTAATTGCGACGTCGTAAACCCCAGAGGGAAAAGTAACAGTACACTGTGCAGTACCGATATTCGCCCCTGGGATCGTCGCGATCGCTTTTCCTCCAGAGGCAGCCTCGAATGGCGTGACAGGAACCACTGCATATCCTTCAAGAGTCATATCTTCCGCCTCAATTCTCCATGCATGGTTACCAACTCGGTTATGTTCGTCTTTAATGCCACACTTGGCGTAGTAGAAATTGTTAATTGAGTCTCGCCATACCAGTGCATGGCCTGCTTGATACCGTAGACGGAAAGCCACATGGTCAAATCGATCATTGTCTATCAATCCTCGCAAAGCTTCCCACTGCTGCGGAAATGTCTGGGCGACAAGAGCTCCGGCATAGTGGGAGTCATAGAAGTGCTGAATGACTGTTTTACCAGACTTCAGACGATGAGTGTACGGAACATGA
Source organism: Trichoderma harzianum CBS 226.95 (assembly GCF_003025095.1). Lineage (NCBI taxonomy): Eukaryota > Fungi > Ascomycota > Sordariomycetes > Hypocreales > Hypocreaceae > Trichoderma > Trichoderma harzianum. The sequence goes on from NW_020209274.1 coordinate 97,564, forward strand.
TGAAACCATAAGAGAAGCTCATCGGGAGTGGTGTCAATACGCTCAAACCGCTCAGCAACAACTTGAGGATATTGCCCAGAATTTCCTGTTCCAGTGGCGACAGTTCGATCCATGCCAATCGAATGTGCATTAGCACGAGTCCACTGACCCCATCCATTGCCGTCCTGCGACGCTGGGCAGGGACCATAATGGCAATGTGTGACAATATCGCACAAAGTTTGAATGCCGAGATTGCCACTGTAATCTTCATATGTTGGCCATGAAGCCATGGAAATACTTGTTATGGTATCCACGATGGTTTTGTGTAAACCGAAGGTCAGATGTGTCCAGCTTTGGATTATATCAATTTCGCTTTGCTGAGGGTCCCAAGTGCACAGTCCATATGCATACAGGTTAGCCATAGCAAGATGACTTCCCAACCATGTAGGGTCGTTTCCTACATTAACCACAGCCGCGTAACCACTTCTACTCCAGTTGAAGCGTTGACCAGATACTATATCTCGGACCAAGGACTGCTGACCATCTACATGGAGATCAAAATTGAAAATGGTCTTCCAAAGCGGTGGTAAATACACAACATGATCTTGTTGGCCAAGATACTCTTGTGTCACTTGCAATTCGAGAATAATAGGCGTTTTCCGCAGGTGAGCAAGAAGGGGCGACGGTGGTTCCCGGATCTGAAAATCAATGGGACCGTATTTGATCTGAATAATGACATTATCTTCGAATTGAGTATCCAGCCCATCAAAATACTCAACCGCAGCGTTCGCCCTGTCATTCTTCCAGTCAGATTCATCAAGGTGGTGGTTGTAGACGAAGGCTCGATACATGACGACGCCATCACCGTGAGGCTGCAGGGCTCTGGCAAACATGTTCGCACCATCGGCAAGAGTGCGACCATATGTCAGTGGACCTGGCTGTCCTTCAGAATTTGCCTTGATCAGATACCCTAGCATATCAGGGACATGACGATATAGCTCAGAAGTAATGCTCCCCCACCAAGCAATGACGTCGGGATCCAAAGGATCAGATGTGCGCAGACCTCCGAGGCCTTTTGGTGTATCAAAATACAGAGAGATGCCAATTCGAACTCCCCATGGTCTCATTATGTCGGCAATCCGAGCCAGTCCTTGCATATTTATGGGATTAAGAAGGTTGTAATTGGAGTTGACGTTATTCACAATCAGGCCATTCAGCCCAACAGATGCCAGAAGCCGCGCATATTGTTGAACACGAGTCAGATCTTCGAGCACGTATCCGTCCGCAAAAAATATCGAAGGGCCCGCATATCCTCTCTCAATGCTGCCGTCCAGGTTATCCCACTGATTTACCCACCGAATTGGAGCGCTGGGGTTGGATATATGCATATTGGGCAGCGGCTGGTTCCGGGACAGAAGCCTAAGGAACTCAAAAGCGCCGTATAGTGCACCTTGTTCGTTTTGGCCGATGATCTCTGTAGCCTTCCCATCTTTACAGATGAGACAGTATCCATCCTCTTTCAGAGACAGTGTATCAGGAGTGTCCCGGCCAGCAGATAAGAACGTTTTCACAGTTCCTACAACAATAGAGGAGACATCTGCGAATCCCAGGAGCTTCGTCTCCAGGTTGACACTCTGGCCCAATATTTTAGACAGACCGACTTGCAGCTCTCTTGCGGCAGTGAATACAGGACTGCTTTGGTTGCCCGTAAGGGAGATAATTGTTGAGTATCGGGAGCGTAGGTTGGCAAACTCGTCAGGAAGTGCGGCATACCGCAACCAGCCGTCGAGGCCAGTCTCAGACGGGAGCATACTCAGAATTTTGACCACGAAGGAAACAAAGTGAGAAATTCGGAATATTTCAGGCTGGAGATACAAATGTGAGCAGTAAGGTAAGCTTCATCGATTCTGTGGTCAAGTTTTGGGAGCTGCAAGACACTAAATAACCATGGATGCTACCAGCAACTGTTATCTAAGTAGCGACTCAATCCCCATGTTTATCCAACGCATATTCGACAATGCCGATTACCATTAGACGGCAAATTCACTTCAGCCTGAGATACTCAATGTGCAAAGCTTTGTTCAATATGCGGGGTAGTTGCTCCGTAAAATCAGGGGAAATGCAGCAGTGGAGCAAGTAGTGATTCCTAAAGGGCCAAAATTGGTTTTGCCAATTTAACAGCCACTAACGACAAGTTGCGCAAGCTACGTGCTGAGATCAGCGTTAGGGATTGAAAATGCACCGGCTAATATGCTTGACAAGGTCTTGGGGACATGGCAGGCGTTATGTTTTCTGAGAATCGTATAATTATCCAGAATACCTACCTTTCAATCAAGCAGGGGGGATACACGTATGTATATAAGAACTTTAGTCCCTGCTGTAAAACAAAAGACATTGTGCTTAGCAAATTATAGGAAGGTCTCTCTTGATAGTTACTTGACACAAGAAAGGGATGAAAGCAATCGCCCTTGTCACCGTGGGGCTCGTGGGGTCGATTGTGCCAACTGCCACAGCAGCCAAAATTAAGATCAATACCAGTTCAAAGCTGCAGCGCATTGACGGCTTTGGCTTCTCCCAGGCATTTGGGCGAGCTTCTGAATTTCAGGCTGCAGACCCTGAATTGCGAAAGAAGGCACTTGACCTTCTCTTTGACACAAAAACAGGTGCTGGATTCAGCATCATCCGAAATTGGATCCCTTCCACTACTGCGCTTTCCATTGAGCCAAACAGCCCTGGATTGGCCTCCAATAAGCCCAATTACACGTGGGATGGCGACGATGAAGGCCAAGTTTGGTTCACCAAGCAGGCCGTCAGCTATGGTGTGAAGACTATTTATGCGGATGCGTGGAGTGCACCTGGCTATATGAAGACCAACGGAGATGAGGCCACGCCTGGGTATGTATTGTTAGGCTCTTAGACGTAAAGAATCGCAGCTAATAGCTTCTTCCAGATATCTCTGTGGAACAACTGGCCACACTTGCTCGACTGGTGACTGGAGGCAGGCTTTCGCCAACTATCTTGTTCAATACGTTAAGTTCTACGAGCAAGAAGGCCTTGACATCACCCATCTTGGATTCTTGAATGAACCAGACATCGAGTATGTGATTTCTTTGTCTTGCATACAGGCTTGTATCAAAACGTTCTTGTTGATGCTGATATTTACGTCTTAAAAGGGTTGGATACTCGCAGATGCAGATTAGTCCCAACGCCCAAGAGGCCATCTCCTTCATCCCAACTCTCTACGAGACAGTCAAACGCGCACACTTGGATCTGAGGCTTACCTGCTGTGATGCAGTGGGTTGGGATTCACAAGCCAATTATACTAATCATCTAATGGCCACCGGAATGCAGAAGTACCTCGACATTATATCTTCCCACATGTACTCAGACGACGCTACATTTCCGCTAAAGACGAACCTGCCCACCTGGCTCACAGAGGCAGGAGTTGAGACGAGTACTGCCCCATTTACTACGACATGGTACGATAATGGTGCTCTGAATGAGGGTATGACGTGGGCGAGCAAACTAGCAACAGGATTTGTCGATGCTGGACTCTCTGCATATTTGTTTTGGGAGGGCTTTGAGATTGGTCAGAACCAGTCCGCAAGCCATCTTGTCGATGTTCTTGGAGATGAACCCGAGCCCTCCAGCGTTTACTATGCTTTCACCATGTGGTCGCGATTCATTCGCCCCGGTGCAAACCGCATTGCCGTCAGCGGTGCTTTGCCAAATGTCATTATCGCAGCGTTCCAGAACAATGACAAATCTGTCATCGCCATTTTTACCAACAGCGGCAGTTCGTCACAGCTTGCTGATATTGCTATTCCTGCCGGGAAGAAACCTAGTGCACAAGTCTGGTTGACCGATAACGATCACAGGGTGTCTGAAATCAACTTTAAGCGGCGGGGCTCGTCTATCGAGGTTGCAATTCCTCCCAACAGTGTCATTACCGTCAAGTTTTCTTCGCGATTATAAGCGGTCTAACGACCCATGTGGCAGCACATCCGACTAGAGAGTTGGCAATAATATTTATTGCAGATTAATGTTATTACTGCTTATTTGCAAATACTTTTGCCGTTATTTCTGAGTAATGACTGTATTCTAGCAGGAACAAATTCTGTAACACCTAACTGACTTCTTTAGTTTGAGGGTAGTGAATAAAGTAGGCTACCGGGTCATTTGATCACTATTATTTGTAATTCCCAATTAGATCACCTAGGAGGAGAGGCTCTATCCAATTGCAGCACGCGTTACAATAATACCCTACACTTTGTGCACTTGGGTGCGTTTGTCCAGAGGCTCCTTTGGAAGCTGCTACATACCGCAACAACTATCTTTTTTTGGCTAATGCTAGAATGTAGTTCCCAACTTCCCCTTCCCCCCCTCGTTAGTGTAAAGGATCCATCCCAGGGTCCCTTCCCCTCCTCTTCTGCAAATGGAAAAGCAGGGAGGGGTTATAACGCCTGGTATTCTACCCCAGATGCTAATCACGGCATCTTTCTTTTGTTTTTTTACGCTACGCTTCATGTCCTTTTGCTCTCACAAAGGTAATAATCCTCAGCCTGTGGGCCCTAAGTCAGATCTTTCTCCATTTGAACTTTTTCATTATGTCACTCCAGGAGCATACGTCCTATATTTCTGGTGAAGATAGGATTACAAAGGTATTGGTACAGCGGTATTACTCAATCAGGCCCTCTCTCCTCAGTCATCAGGTTATAACACTATTATCGCACCATCTTGGCTTCCTCTTAACCAATCCCCTCGTTACAGTTTGTGGAATCCTCTGGTTAATTTTTCCGGCATCTGACGCTCTTCTCCATTCGAGACTAACCGTGCTGGTTCTCCGGAGGATAGGAAAGTCCAGGTCACTGGAGCATTTACCCTAAATTCAATGACGAGGGTGTCGACATCCAACACCAAAATGGTTTTGTCGCGACGTATCGCCAAAACGGCACTGAATGATTGGTCGGAAAAATACCTTGACGGGTAAATCCTTAAAATTTGTACCAAGCGGGCTCCTCTTTCGGTTCGCGAGACTGTGGAGTTGAAGGATCTTCTATAGCGTTGACGGGACAAAAATCGCAAAGCTTGTTACAAATAGAATAGAATACAGTGAATAAATTACATATAGGTTATTCATAATATAATATCATTTGCTTGATCCACTATGGCCAAGAAAACGGCTCATTCTCATGATAAAACAAGAATAATATTGGAATTCTGTAATATATTTTGATTAGTTGCTTTAAACCTTGTGTTATAGTGGGACATAGACTTTACTATGATACTACATATATTACACGCCAAGTGAAGCAATTGCTTTTGCAACAATACGATAGATCTATTTGTGTCGATTCTGCAGGGGAACCGGTTGCGAGCGATCACAAGAATTAGTATATGACGACTCAGCTTCAATTCAAACAGAGTATTATATTAGACCTGACCAAGATAATAGTATTACTAGTTCCATACCTCCATTCAATAGTCGGAGAGCTGGAATCACGTCAGGATGTGTGTTTAATGCTGTTTGTGAAACTCAGACATATCCGTGCTGTCGACAACCGTATCCTTGAATTCACGAGCTTTTATATTCTGGGAAAACAAGAGATCCAGTTCTTCGTAAGTCCTACCTTTGCTTTCTGGGAGGCGAAAATAGCCCCACAACAAACAAAGCAGAGCAAAAGCGGCTGCCAAAAAGGCAGTCTTGCCCTTCAAATTTCCCGCTGTAGGGTTCAGAGTATAGGGAGCCACAGTGGCGCTGAACACATTCGCAACGTTGTATGCGTTACGAGCCAGAGATATACTCTTGGACCGAAGGCGGGTGGAAGATATCTCGCCAACAACGACGAAGGCAGTCGGACCAATAGTCAACTGGTAAACGACATACCAGACAAGATACATAATAGCCTGGCCGTAACCCAATCCCGTGGTTTGGTGAGCAAGTGCTAAAAACCCAAGGATAAACATAGAACAAGACATGCCGGCATATCCACAGAGCATGATTCCACGTCGGCCAAATCGTGCAGTCACAAATACCGAAAGTAGAGTACACAAGAAATGAATGCCGCCTTGTCCAATGGTCATTTTATAAGCGTTGGCTGCCGGTAACCCAGCCTGCTCGTAAAAGTAGGACGAGTAGTTAGCTATGGCAAAACCGCAGAGAACCTGAGATGCCCAAACGACGCATCCGATTTCGGTACGCCACAGGTTTGTTCCGCGAAAACAGTCCCTGTATGAGGCACCTTCCGTCATGGCCATCTCTAGATTGGTGGTTTGGACCATCAATGCAACGGATTGCTTGCTGGTTTCCGATCTCTTGGACGAAAGTCGCTTCATAGACTTCTCAGCTTCTTCGATACGACCTTTGCGAACAAGCCACCATGGAGACTCGGGAGCAAACAGGAGTGGGGGAATAACAATAACAGGCCAAATCCACTGGATGGCCAGCGGGATTCGCCAAGACCATTCGCCAGTGCGATTTACCAAGCCGTAGAGGACGCCATATGAAACGAATTGGCCGACTCCCCAGCAAAGGACAACGAAAGTCTCGAGGTATGCCCGAAGAGCTACTGGAGCAACCTCTGAGGCATATGCCGGAGCCAAAGTGGTGAAAACGCCCCACGCCAAACCACACAGCAGCTCGCCGGCAAAGAGCACCTCAATGGTCTTTGAAAAGAAGGGGATAAATAGAACCCCACTGAGAAATACAAGGGTTCCCAAAACGGCTTTCTTGTGACCAAACCACTCAGTAATCAAGCCGTTGAGATAAATGCCAACGATATTGCCCAGAGGGCTAGCCAGTCCTAAAGCAGTCTGCCACTTTGCCTCCAATTGGTATTTCCCTTGTCCTTGGGTATGCCCAAATTGCTGTTGAAAAGCGGGATAGGCGAAAAGAGAGCCGATGAGAGCCGTGTCGTATCCGTCCATAATGACTACGATTGAGACAATCATGGACCACATGCATGCTTGCGGGTACATCTTGACTGCCTTGAGAAAAGTCAAGCTATGTTCTTCTTCCGTTGCATTGCGAGCATCTTCGGCGATGTTGGTCCAGCTGTCGGCTGTTTCGAAGGCTTCAACTTGCGGCATATGCTCCGCCGCTATTTTCTTGTTTGTCTCTTGAGACATCTCCAGAGATTGGGTATGAGCCATGTGCTCGTTTAATGTAAATGAACCGCTTTTAAGTGAAGAAGTAGTCAGATTCAGCGGCACTATGATTGTTGAATATGAGATCTCGGTCCTTGAATTCTGCCAGTAATACCTTTGGCTTTATACCCCACGCTCTGCTACCTCTAACCAGATATTAACAGGGTTGGATGGTGAAAGCATTCATATCCCGTGTCTCTTTCGCTACCAATTTAGCCTACGATACACGATTCGCTATTTGTTTAGCTGAGAAACTTTACCCTACCAATCGGCTAAATCTCCCGATGACGGGTAAATCCTCTTAGAGTCAAGCAGGAATGTAGAAGTCATCAGAATCGTTGGATGAGAGAGTTGACCAACGGTCATAGGATTTCTACAGCCCGAATCTTTGAACGAGAACTGCCACATATCCATTTAGTGGCGATATGCGGGGTTGGAAAGCAGGGGAAAACTTAACAGTTGTTGGTGGTCGCTGATCTTGGAGGTGGGTGTAATGTAGCAGACATTAGGCGATTGACAGTCGATCAGCTGGGAAGAATATTCCGTCCCGGTCTGTGTTGCAATCGGTAACTGTGCTTCCCAACCTAGGTAAGTCATGTTTTACGGGGTTCGTGATTTCGATGTCGTAATTTAATGTAAAATTTAGGGTCTGTAGTGTAATAGCCATACACTGTGAAAACGACTGGGGGTTTATATTTGATACTTGTTAATTATTACAGCTGAAGGAACCGTCATGTTAAATGCCAAAACGCGCAGCTCCTCTGGCAAGTGGGTGCTCTACCCTGCCTACGGCAATGACTATGCCATTTGTTTATGCAACAATGCTAAGTCTCCCTGTTGCTATCACCACAGATACATAGCTCTAAAAGTAAATAGTACGGTTCTACAATTACCGAGAGCTCACGGGAAAGGGAAAAGGGTGTAGCTCTCTTGGCGCAATTCCTGTTAGGAAAGAGTCCGGAGTGCGTGGTTATTCTTGTTATTCACTGCGATTATAGCAACACGTTTATTGAGAGAATCGATTCCTCAAAGCTTGGAACAAGTCTCACTGGATGAAATATATAGATATACACCTATATTACTTCCATCATAATTAAACCTAGCTGCGGTAGCTCCAACGTACAGGTTCTAGCTTCTACTAATTTAACGATACATAAACCTCATGACATAAACTATCTTTATCTAAATAGAAATCATTATCTATTTAGACGAGAGGACCTTTATTAAGATACTGATCAAACCAAGCAATAGCCTGGAAAAACGCTTGCTCCTTAGACCACTTGAAAACCGGATTACTCAAGTCACCGCGAACACCAAAGCCATGCGAGACGCCGGAGAATAAATTGATTTGGTATGGAAAGCTTTTCGTCTTGAGAAGATTCTCCGTCTTGTAGCGCAGCTCTTGTGGAAAAAGGTCGTCATACTCAGCAGCCGCTATGGATAGAGGACCTTGAAAGCCTTTGATCTCATCGTCATCAACGTTGGAAGGGTGAGCCATATAGCCAACGTTAATCTTTTCTGCGCCAGAGTGACGAGCAACATACTGTACAACCGTGTTAGTGTACTGCTCTTGACGTCTTTCAGAACGAATTTTTATGGGTAGTAGATGCTTCAAATAATGTGCAGGACATCTGCCGGTCTGGAGATCAGGAACAAAGTATCATAAAATAAACTCTGATGTTACCTTTGCTCCAAAACAATATCCAACTGCACCAATTGCAGTAAGGTTTAGCTCATTCCTCATATGTTTTATGGCTTCTTCGACAGCGGGATCCACATATTCATTAGTATGAGGAGTGGAATCATTTCGGAAGCCACCCATCAACCATTTCATCCAGTCAAAGTTATGACCAGGGATCTCCGTCAATCCATCTCCGTTGAGAATGTCGATGATCAAAGTTGTGTAGCCATTTGCCGCATATTGATCAGCCAACAGCTGCGAATTGGTCCAGATGCCGAATACATCACTAAGATATAAAATACCGGCGCCTTGATGGTTATTGGTGTCTTTAGGAGTTGCGAGATACGCATCGTAGTTGCCAATTTTGAAAGACTTTCCAGTAGTCTCGCCTCTAAGAAGACCAAATAGTTAGCCTAGCAACCTTTGGAGTCCTGATAAAGGAAGTGAGTGGCGAGCCCTCCGCTGTTGATAAGACACTGAACTAGAGCAGAATAGTATAACTCTTCACACAGAACAGAAGGGCTTGCAAGACTACATAAGCTGCAGGTGGGCTGAGTTGTGTATTTGACTCATTTTCTGTTCATCTTGCTTTTGAAAGAAACAATTGAAAAGACTCTACTTCAGTTGTATCTGTTGCTATAGCTGTTGTGATAGACAATGTGATGTACTTACTCATGCTTAACACCCTTAAAGCAACAAGATGCAAGAGGACGAGAGGCCATTTTATAAGCTAAGAGTTGTTTCTCTGCGGCGCAAATATAGAAAATAGAACGATTTCCGAGTCTCCTTGATGTTGGAATGCCTCCATGTGTTCAGACTCGAAACCTTCCATCATACTTTATACTCTTGGGGATATTGTCTATTGTTGACGATAACCTACACGCTCTCGGCTGCTTTAACGAAACGTCGGGACCGATATAGTTTCGGACGTTATAGAATGTCCGGAAATCACATGACTGATACTGCAATTAGCGCACGGCAATCTTCTCAAACTTGCGGACTCTTCACATCGTCCGGTTGTGAATTTTGCGGCCTCTTATGCGCAAATTACAGGTCAATTTGGATGAAATCGGACATTTGAAGTTTTATTTCTTTCCATCTTTAACAGGCTATCAATGGATCGACAGGCTGAGGATATGGAGGAAGCGGAGCCGAAGCTGGATGGAGAGACACCGTCCACAGACGCGGGTCCAGGTGCGCCACTTAATGACACTCCATTCTCCCAGCAGCTCGTGAAGTCACAGCGCATCCTCGCATGTGTACTTTGTCATCAGCGCAAGATCAAATGCAATCGAAAGTTCCCTTGCAATAATTGCATCAAAACTCAAGCGGATTGCGAGCCAGCCATGTTGGCCCCGCGCCGAAGACGCCGCAAAATCCCGCCGCCAGAGTTGGTGGATCAGCTACGCGTCTACGAGAGCCTGCTTCGGGCGAATAATATCAAATTCGATCACCTGCGCAAATATAGAATTCCAGGTGATGATTTCCCAGTTGTGGAGGATGCAGATTACTTATATCAGGAGAATGAGCGTCTGAACAACGCGAACCCTGCAGCAAGAGCACATTCGGAAACAGTTTACGAGGCAAAGTATGCTTTGCTCAAATTGGCCATATCGTAGATATGCTAACAACTATTTGGTGTGCACCATCGGCAGAAACTATTGGCATGCCGTGAACCGCAGCGTACGTCGGCCCTTCAACCAATCAATCCCATATGGTTACTTATGGGAATAGTACCGAGATAATGACAGCGATACATCATACGATGATGTTCGTGATAACCCTATTAAAAATACATGGGATTTGATATACCACGAAAATGATCAACTTCTTTTTGGCGCACGGCAAGAGCCAGCTGATCTCTCCTCGCTGCATCCAAATGCCGTCCAAATCTTCAGGCTTTGTCATCTTTTTATTGAAAACGTCAATCCTCTCTTGCAAGTCGTACATGCTCCCAGTCTCCAGAGTTGCATCATAGAGGCGGCGGACAACATACCGAACATTGAACCAAACTTTGAAGCGCTCATGTTTGGCATCTACAGCATGGCTGTGGTAAGTTTGACAAATGAAGACTGTATTAAATTATTTGGCACGCCAAGGAGCATTCTTCTCCAGCAGTATCATCGTGGCTCCCAAGAAGCCCTTCTCAACGCTCGCTTTCTCAGGACAGATAATCGCAATTGTTTAACCGCTTTGTTTCTCCATCTGGTAGGATCTTGTCACCCATCATTGTTCAAATTCTGACCAGTTTTAGCTCTCAATAAGACCAAAAATGGATCCTCGTTCTGTTTCGTCCATGCTTGGAATTGCACTACGCACGGCACAGCGCCTGGGGCTTGATAATGAACCGGACTTGGCCAAGTACGACATTGTTGAGGCCGAGATGCGTCGACGCCTCTGGTGGGCTTTAGTTCTATTCGACACCCGCATTTGCGAATTGATTGACACTAAGAAGACTTCGCTGACTCCCACGTGGGATTGCCGCATACCTCTCAATGTCAATGACTCTGAGCTCCGAGCCGGACTGAGAGATGGCCCTAGAACTCAAACAGGGATCAGCGACTCCATTTTCGTCGTCGTGCGTGGCATGATTGCAGATTTCATCAGACACTCTTCTTTCTATCTTAACTTTACCAACCCGGCCATGAACGCTACAACGAAGAATTTTAGCACCAAGTCTGATGTCAAGGGTGGTGAGGTTGACACCCTCGAAAAAGAGCTGGAGAAAAAATATCTGCAGCTCTGCAATCCAGAGATCCCGCTACAGTTTATGACCATATGGACTGCACGGGGCTATATCGCGAGATATCGCATCATAGAGCGGCTTTCAACACTGGACGGTCCAGTTGGAGAAACCCAGCGTGACGCTCTAGGCCTAATGGCGGTGGACATGATTGCTTGTGATAGTAGAATCATGACGTCGTCTATCGTGAAAGACTTTCTCTGGCTGATTCAAATGTATCATTTCCCATTTACTGCATATATACAGCTTTTGCAAGACCTGAAACGGCGCCCTACAAGCAGCATTGCGGCGCAGGCTTGGTCGAAAATCGACGAGAATTTTACAGCTCGCCTCCTTTTTCAAGAAAATGCAAAAAGCCCTTTCTACCAAATGGTATCCAAAATGATACTTGAGTCCTGGGATGCCCGACAAGTGATACCAAACGACCAAGTTGGGCTTGTGACAACACCGGGCATAGTGTCATATCTTAAAAACAACACTAACTTACACCAAACAGAGAATCCGAAATCTGTTGACAATATACCCATATCAACGGCAAATTTTACCAGCTTGAACAACACTACGGCGGAAAATCTTCCTCTTAAGATGCTAGAGATGGGTTTCGACGATATATACACATATTCTTTCATGGAACTCGACCCTAATCAGATACAGTGGCTGAGTAAAGATTGGGATTAGTTAGACACGCTATCTGGCGATAATCATACTCTGCAGACTTCATAAAGTTATTTCCGCATACTACAACTATCTCCAAAATCGACAATAAACTTACATAGCTCTACCTGTATTACGTCTCTACTCCAAGCAAAAACTCGACTATTATCTTACCACTACTTTTGAATGACACAATGAAAAGAATTTGTAATGTCCTGACATAATTAAAAAAAAAATAGTAAAGTATATACCAGTTTATTGAACTTATAAATAAATATGTAGAAATTACCGACCGGTATATTTCTTCTCAAAAAACCTGCCTATGGTGTATACAAGAACGGTAATAACTGCGCTCATATATATACCCACATCACCTCCATCACCACCAAACTTGGCTGCAATGGGTCCCACGTACCATGTCTGGCTCATGCCTGGTACACCTCCCGCCAGATATCCTGCGAGTAAAGCCGCCACAGCCGCAACTCCCCAAGGGAGCAGATGCGGTTGGTCCCAAGCCTCAAGATCGTAGCCATCCTTGCGGCGAAAGACGCGATCCTCAAGTAGTAGTACCATGGTGAAGCTAACAGTCCAATACCCCAGCAGCGATACGAAATTGTTGACGACATTGGACAGATTCTGCTGTCCCGCAATGGCTAGCACCGCCACTACAATGGCAAAGGCCAGGGACCAGATGAAGCGAGGCACGGCGTGGAAGTAATGGCCTAGAAGCTGCATACTTAGGCCAGACGAATAGTTGATGGCAATATTGTTACCGAGAACTGAAAAGGTAAGCAGCACGAGGCAGAAACGGGACCAAGCCTGTGGGTGGTAGATTTCACTAATGAGGCCTCCCAAGCCGTGGTTGGTGTAGGCATCGGCGTATGGGGGGTAGGCGACCGTAACAGCAGCGTTTCCAAGGCAGCAACCGATAGTGACGGAAAAGGTGGTGGGAATAACGATGCCCCAGAAGGTGAGGAAGAAAGTCTTCCAAGCCGGAGTACTAGCGGGGAAGTTGCAATAATAATCCGCAGCGATCGAACACCAACCCGATGCGTTCGCTAGCAGTGCGGAGTTAGGATATGCGTAATGAGGGGATGGGGTTCAATAACTTACAAAAATTGATCGCGACAATGGTTAGGAATGTTCCTGAGTATACTAGGCCTGAGTTGCCGTCTTCGCCCGGGAAATCGGTTTTCACATGAGGCGCCGCCTGTCCGATGAGAACACAGATGAGGATAAACGTGTAGATCCACGAGTATTTTTCGAAAGTATGAATCAGTCTGAAGCCAAAGATGGACACCACATAAGATATGATGGCAATAATGACGATACCAACAGTGATACTCATGGTATAGCCCGAGACAGCGCTGAGTATCTGGCCAACAACCACATAATTGACGACTGCAAAGCCACCACCCACGACGATGTTGAGGACGCTACACAGTTTGGCGCCCCAGAAGCCAAAAGAGTATCGTGATGTGGCTATTTGTCTCATGCCGAGCTGCCTTCATCAGAACTATATTCGGAGAACATGAACTGGATCGATGTTTTCTTACCTTTGGTCCCAATGTGCCCGTAGTCGCCGTCATCAATGCACCAAGTATAATGCCAATAATCGAGGCCGCGATTGACTGTTTCAGGGAGAGACCAAACTCCGGTCCCAGCAACCCCAAGGGCAAAACGCCAACATGAATGTTGAGCGACCACCACATGAGGAAGATGTTCCATACCGATGGTGGACGCTTCTCCTCCTCTGGAATCCGATCCACACCCTGTGTCTCGACGCCTAGTCTACGATCGAGCCATGATTCGAAAGCGTTCAAGTACCGCAAGATGGCCCAGCGTGCTTGCAATTTATGTACGCGATCTGCCGAGAGAACTATGGTTTGACCCGCTTCGACGTCGGATTGAATATTGCCTTCGGGAGTCGGAGGCCCCGATCCGAGGTCGCGCTTCTCAATCGACATGGCGATGAAATTGATGGCTCGGGCGGCTTAAAGGAAGGACAAAGCAACCAATACCAATATGGTTTCACATCACACGACAGCAACGCCGACGTGTGGACAAGGGGGGAAAGGGAAATAAAATCGTGCGCAACATACCTTTAAAGGGTTATTTCACTTTTTTTTTCTTATCTCCTTTACATCATCTTATCAACAGTCAGTTTCCAGACGTAAAAATTCGATATGCCGTCTTTTCCGTCCATTCCAGTGTACGCAGATGAGTGATAAGAAACGGTGTTCTGTAATTGGCTCGCTTTAAGGACTGGGGTGGGTTAGCTTCCCGATATGGACATCCACCTTGCCCTTCTAGTGGCGATGTTCCGGGTTTATTGGAATCTGTGGGATTCTAGTCATGGCTTTCGGCCCTTGTATCTCACAGGAGGGTGATGTAACCAGCTTATTAACGCTACTCTGCTACAACGTAGATAACTTTATGTATCTAGCTTGTCCGAGAACTCGTGTGAGATACAGCTGATGATTTAGCTTCATATTGGCTTATATGTATGCATCAACATGTGAAACCATTGCCACAATCTATACCGAAGGACTCCACCAGCCGCTAGTGTAACCTACAATGCCTATCTCTATGGTCTGTGCCATTCCCTGACAGAGTATAGTGATACTCGCAAACTCGTTTCGCTTTAGGACCTTCCCAAAAATAGTTCTTTCAGCGATGGCCTTGGTTAGCTACCCTGGGGAAGACCGCAAGCCTCTCTGCATTCACATTAGATGCAGCTTACATGATGAAGTAAAAGATGAAGGGTTCATTGAAATACTATATTATTGCCAGTCTATATGATTATATGCCAAAAAACTCAAGTAGTAACGTTCTAATTTGACCTCATTCATTGCGTAACACTTCGTATAAAAGTAACATTCCACACAACACTGCATTATTCACTTAGCTACTCAGCCTTCTTAGATGCCTTAGTTCGAAGCTTCATCATTCCAAATACCAGAGCATATCCAGAAATAGCGAAAATCACCGAGATTCCGATATCCCTCCAGCCGTAGAAATAGTGGTTAATGTTAAGCGTCGTCAAAAAGTCGCTGCCATTCTTGAACTCGCAAACTCGGCAGCCCGAGGTAGCATCCGGGTTTGTCAAGTTGATCCGCCAACCGTCTCCGGCAATGTAGTCCCGGAGGTATTCGGCACATGTCCCATTGGCCGGGTCAAAGATGGCAAATTCCTCTTCCTTGCAGGAAACCTTGGAACCCCAGATGCCGAAAGTCAACATGCCCGAGACAACGTAGTTAAAAGGGTTCAACCAGTAAAGCCAGTACTTCCAGAAGACGTTCAACTGTCTATAAGGTACAAAGATTCCGCAAAACAGGGTAAGTATACTGATAATGAGGGGATTGACTAGAGCCGCGAACGTTGGATTGGGTGCGTAGGCGGCGACGAATTGACCAATTCCCGTGTAGATGAATTCGTATATCAGCATAATGAAGAAGACTGCACCTGAGCGGTTCGAATTATCATTCAGACGTGCGGTATAGTACCAGCAAGCGAAATAGAGAACTGCACACACACAGAGATAGGGAAACTCAGACACAATGAGACCAACAACGAAAGAAACCCAAGAGTACATCTTTGACTTTTTCTCGCGTGCGTCATAAATATCTCGTCTTTGGATGAAAAGCGGTTGAAGCTGATTAATCACGCCAGGAGCAACGAAGACGAAGTTGAAAGTTGTGAACATCTTAAGCTCTAGGTCGGAAACGCTGTGACCAACCCTCCAGAATGAGAATCCATTCAACAATGCAGAAATAACGTGCAATGAGAATTTATTATTGACGTAATTGGTGTTTCGGAATAGGGCAATATTCATTCTCTGTGTCACAATCTTGATTTGTTCCCATAATGGCATTGAGAATTCGTAGCCATCATCAACAGTCCCAGGCGGGCTAGCGGCAGCTTCAGAGATCATGTTGTCGAGTTCAGTCATCATTTGCCCATGTTCGGAAGATTCGAGCCAGGTTTGATGCCAGTCTGTATCTTTGACGCTTTCAATACCCCCAGTGACCACGTCAATCATGAACTCGGCAGGATTGGCCTCGATAGGGCATACAGCACCGTATTGTCCAAAATAATTCTTAATGGTCTTTGCATTGTCACCGATGTCTCCAAAGTAGACTGTTTTGCCTCCGCGTGCTAGGAGCAGAAGGGTATCAAACTGTGCAAATAGTTGAGCCGACGGCTGATGAATCGTTACAAGCACAGCTTGGCCAACATCGGCTAATTTGCGTAGGAAACGAACTGTGTTATATGCTGACTGTCCGTCTAGGCCAGACGTGGGTTCGTCAAGAAAAATTAAGATACTTGGCTTGGACACAAGTTCAACACCAATCGTAACACGCTTTCTCTGCTCCACACTCAGTCCATTGCCAACGGTGCCAATGAGCGTATCGGCTAAATCGTGTAATTCCAGAAGATTAATGATAGTTTCGACATATCTGAGCTTTTCCTCTCTCGGAACAGTTCGGGGCTGGCGTAATAGGGCAGAAAATTCAAGAGCTTCGCGGACTGTGGCAAAAGGTTCATGGACATCCAATTGCTCACAGTATCCAGCCATTCGTTGAAAGGACACAGGCAAAGGGCGGCCGTCAACCAAGATACTACCCTTGATCGTGCCGTCTGTTTTCCGCTGAGCGAGGACATCGAGCAAGGTAGTCTTACCTGCGCCAGAAGAACCCATCAGTGCTCCAAGCATACCTGGTTTAACCCATCCGTGAATGTTATCCAAGAGCACACGATCGCCTGATGGTGTTTTGACGGTATACGTGAGGTTCTTCCAGGTAAAGATGGATGTGTTGCGGACCAAATTGTCATCTGCCTGCTCCATTACATTCTCAGAGGCAGCGTCTTTAGCTCGCTCCGTGATTTGATTCTGTGATTCCTCGTCAAAAGAAGCATGATGCTTCTTGAGCTTTTCGCGAGGAATCAGAAGCGAAGCGCCGCCGCCGCCGCCAGCTTTCCAAAAGCACGTGCAAACGATGGTGATGACGGCGAAAAACCCCCACCAGCCCCATACAACACCGTAGTTCCTCCAGAGCTGAGAATGCTTGTAATGCAGTGAGAGAAGGTACTGGTCACCTGTCACAAAGTCCGCACCTGGCAAAGCACCGCCAACTCCAGTGCAGGCTCTGTTGGCGGAATCAACACTTTCGTACCCTGGTCCACTCGGAACGAGATTGTCTCCCACACAGGGAATATGCTGGTCGTGGAATTCGTTCGATAGGGCCGCTTGGAATGCATAGGCAAATGGGTTGACATAGTATAGCTCCAGGAACCAGTTTTTCATCTTGGGCTTCGGGATCATATATCCGGCGTACATGACGATTCCCTTGATGGCTGTACCCGAGATCTTAGAAGCGGCCTCAAAAGTACTGAATGCGGCGCCAATGCATCTAAATAAGGTCGTAACACACTTTAATTCATCAGTTAAAGTTACTAAATGCCACTCGCAGTAGTTTTCACTCACCAGTGTAGTTATGAACAGGATGGCCCAGAAAGTAAAGAATGCTGCAGCGGTAGCTTTGAGTCCAGCCATCCAGTATATCACAACAGTGAAAATCGTGCACTGTAACAATAAGACTGGGAAATCCGCAGTAATCTGTGCCAGGCAAAAAGCTGCAGGATGATAGAATCCGAAGGACTTCTGTTTCACCAAGACAGGTCGTCCCTTGAATGACTCTGTGACTTCAGACATGGCAACAATACAATTATATAAGAGAGAGAAGAAGACGGCGCCACCCTTGGTAAAAAGACCGGCAGAGGTAGCGGGGGAGTTATAGAAGCAGGCACCAGCGATCAAAGACATGGCGAGTGACAGGACCTGTTTGATCAAAAATGTCGACTTCTCACCCCATAGAATCTGATATTGTCGGATAGTACACGCCTTGAGTTGGGCCATAAAGCTGGTCGTAAGGACAGTGTTTTTCGGCAAATGCTTATTTTTCTCAAAGGCGACGGATTCCTTGAATGATTGAGTTCGGTCGCGGGCAACATCGGTGTTTGGGTAGTTGTATTCTGACACCATAGAGCCATGGATTGAAGATTGCTTGTACTCCGCCAAAATGGCATCGGCGTTTCTTGGAAACTTATTTTCAAAGCTAGGTCGGATTTTTCGCTCAGTAGGGACCGTTACGCCGGTCAGGAAATCACCTTGACTTTGTCAGCATTGTCCTTACTATTAACATCAATGGGGGTAGAAAATTGAGTACCAATGTTAGCGCCTTCGGTATACACAAACCCAAGGTCTTCCATAAACGGCTTTGCTGCGGCAGAAGGCCCATAGAATATCTGTTTTCCTTCGTCCAGAACCAATACCTTATCAAAAAGATTATAGATGCCGTTTCCTGCCTGGTATAGGGTGACGACAGTCGAGAGGCCTTGGATGTTGGTCATGGCTCGAAGAGCCTTGGCCCACTCCAATGCCGTGCTTGCATCAAGACCGCGCGTACTGTTATCCCAACAGAATACTGATCCTCGGGTAGCGAGACATTCGATAATTGATACACGTTTCCGCTCGCCACCGGACACACCGCGAACAAACTCATTTCCGACTTTCGTCTCAAATGTATGCGCAATTCCCATGGACTCCAAAAGAAATTGTTTTGTGTCGGCCACATAACCCTTTTCTGACTCAGTGCCGTCTGGGAGATGAGAAGGAACTTTAAGCTTAGTGGCGAAATCCATTGTCTGTCCGACTGTCAACCGTGGATAGAAGAGCTCCTCTTCTGTATTCATCACAATTTGGGCTCGATACTGAGCAGCTTCTTGTTCAGTCATATTTCCGAACCGCACATCGCCTTTAATTGTATGGTATCCTTCACGACGGTTGGAAAGCATTTTGAGGAGGGTGGTGCATCCGGATCCAGGGCGGCCTAGGACCAGTAGCATTTCTCCTGGCTTCACACAGCCATGACTGTCCTTCAAAATACATTTTATTGGTGGCTTCTGGCGCCAGTCTCTGATGAGTTGAGGTATGTTGTATTGAGAGAACTGATTTTCCTTGACGGATGCCGAAGCAGCGGGGACTTCCACGGTGAGGTTCTCCCAGGTGACACCGAGCTCGCGTTTCTTGAAGCCTGCTGCGGCTTCACGTTCTTGTTGTTGAATCAGTTGGGGTGTCATGCTCCATTCGGCGCCCTTGCTCGGAGGAGATGTGATTCCTGCATGGGGAAAAGCGAGAGTCTCTGCACTGGAGGCTTCTCGCATTTCGCGAAGACGAATAGGCGCGGCTTCATGTTCTTTTCCTTCTGGTAAACCAGGATCAGAGTCGTCGGTGAAATCGTTATATTCCATGGCGTTTGTATCTTCACTGACTTAAAAGATGTAAACAAACGACTCTTATGTTCAATTAAAAGGACCTAATTGGGTAGGGGAATCAAGCATGTTATATCTTAATCCTCGACGGGGCCGGAATATCCGGTATATACTATGAGGTACGCTTTTATTTGGATCTTTCTTTGAGTCAAGTATCACGAGTGGAGTGAGATAGCCTCAGATAGGGGTGGATAGGGAGTTGTTATTTTTACTTTTATTTAATCTCTCATACACATGCAAATGTATCCATCCATTGCCAGTCATTCATAGTCAGGGGGGATTCAATTGTTATCTGATGACGCAATAAAAGCTCCAGACCATCTTCTAAGCCCCCTATCGACGTTGGAGATTATTAGTAAAATCGCGGTCTTTCGGTATCCGCTTTCTTCGTACATTTATGAAGTTGATGCACATCTACTGTACTCGTCATGAACTCAAGTAGAACACTTGCAAATTACAAGTCTTTGAATCAATCACATGAATCAAACTGATAACAGGAGAGAAATTATGCACGTATAGTTATATAACCAAGGCCTGGGGTGTGTCCTTCCTCTCAACCAGATATTACTGACCAATCCACAACATCGGATACATTGCGCGCCGAAATCCTAATGTATCCAGTTCTTCTCGTATTGTGCTTTTACCAATTCCTATCTC
The DNA here is from genome assembly GCF_003025095.1 of Trichoderma harzianum CBS 226.95. Classification (NCBI taxonomy): domain Eukaryota; kingdom Fungi; phylum Ascomycota; class Sordariomycetes; order Hypocreales; family Hypocreaceae; genus Trichoderma; species Trichoderma harzianum. The sequence goes on from NW_020209274.1 coordinate 117,759, forward strand.
TGCGTTCCTCGGCTGCCCACTTATACGCTCCTCGGTATTTACAAGGTCGGCATATGTGGGTACCAAGTACACCGGGACGGCCGGGTGCAGATTTCCATGGACTCAAGCGGAACCGGACTAGGGACCTGATCGGTAATACTCCTCGGGAGCGATCAACGTTGGCCACAATTTGTTTGGTGAGATGACTACGGGTACCTGAAGAGATAGAGACGCTTTCTATCTTTGGATGGGGATTACTAATAGCAGCTGCATTTTTGTCCTAATTCAATCCTCATTAGTTTATGTGTGTAGGTATATACTATCTCCTCCCTCATAGTATCCTCTTTCAGCAACTTCTTTTACACAACATGAAAGTTATCTCTATTAATACACATTTTTTTGGAATAAATAGAAGCATTTATGATTACCAGCGTTTTGCGTTGAACATCAACGACTCAGGGGAAAGGTTCCATAGGCTAGTGTACTCCATACCGTAAGAAAGTCTAAGGGGGGAGCTAGTTGAAGCGGCGGAATCGGAATAAATTCTTCAAAATGCCGGAATCGGTTTTTTTGTACGTCCCCTGAACTGAAACCCCTTATTTGCCAATGTACTTGCCAGTTTATGAGAATGCAAACCCCCCATATAAACCAAGCCCCCTTGACACAACGGCATGGCCAGGCATCTGTGAAGGAGAGGATTTCTCTAGATTATTATAGGTTAGTTTTCTCAGGGGATAAATATTTATACTCAGATTTATATTGGTAACGCGGTTAGGTCGGTAAGAGCGGATAGGTATCACGTAGCTGACAGACTGGTATCTGACTTCTGCTGTGATTGTCAGTGTTATCGACCAGCTATCTCAGCTGTCTAAGCGAGTGACCTGAAAGGTACTTATAGACCTTGTTGGTCTGGAAGAAATTGGATGAAGTTAATTCGAGTGCATCTGATTGAATTGAAATGAGTCGAGTCGACCGAACTTGGATCAGGTTCTATGGGCCGGAACATATGGGGTTTCTATGAGAATGTCTACCCTGAACGACCGTTGTCAAAAAAATAAGAGTTGGCACTTGTGCTTAGGTATCTGGTAAAATAGACAGCAAATACGCTGCTTTCGTATTCATTTGTATCTCTTCTTGTGGCTTGTGTGATCCTTCTTGTTGAGAAGATTCTCAAAGATAAGTAGGATAGTAAGAAAATGGAATATCTTTCATTGCAGACTTCCCCTACCTGCGTCCCCCATTCGACGTCTGAGCGGTTGGTATCCGACCAGCCCTTTGGTGTCAGTAGTGAGTCCTTGATATCCTCTTCCATACCATCCATTACTGGTCTGACTAATTTTTTCACGTATGGATCTCGAAATGGGACAAATGGCCAAATTGTAGCACTAAATCTCAGCGTACACACCCCTTTTCTTAGGAGTGCAAATAGCCCAGACAACTGTTCCGAGTGCCGTCAGCTCCAGGACACCAACGACAATCACTGCCCACCAAGCATAACGCATCTGTATACACATAGCAGAAAAGTTGCCTACAGTGCGTGTAAGATTATCGTCGTGGTGCGTGTGCAGACGTAAGAGAGCATGTCGTAGTGCTCTAGCTCATTGAGGTCATCCACCTTGTACAAAATACCAGCCGTCAGCCAGAGGATAATAGCAATAGTAGAAACAATGACGGTGGCAATGTTGCCGACTTTTGTAACGTGGCGCACCTATAAAGTGTTAGAATCTCCTTTATCCAAAATGCGATTATAGCTCTGGCATATCGGTTCGAATGCCAGGTGGGAGAAAGCAGAGGAGGAGCTATGTGAGAGTAACCAGTGGAAGGGTGGGGGTGAGAAAATGGTATGCCATAGGTAAAGAGCACTCACGGTAGATGAGAAACTGGCGGTGCAAAGAACCAGATTTAGAAAAGTCGCCGTTGCCGATACTCCGAGCAACACCAGCGTCGGTTGCGATTTCAAGCCAGACGGCCATAGTCTCATCTTAAACCCACTGCGATCATCTGTCACGCTCATGTGCTGGGTTTTTAGGTACTTGGCGACGGCATATCCCAGTACAATCATAATAGAGGCAGTAAAAAGCAAAGAGAACACGCGGATGACAAGCCTCGTGCGTCCAACAATACGTTCAAGGTATGGATCTCGTGCCTTTCGTCCTCTCTTTACCTCTCTTTACTTACCAACATTCCTTAGGAGCGGCGGTGCAAGTGGAGTAGATGCTGAAGGATCATACGCCGTGTAAACGGCGGGTAATAGCATAGGGGATCCGTCGGACGCTTTTTCATCCCGTAAATGCTCCATTGCAACTGGCAAGTCTTCTGTAAAAGGTATAGCGAGGCTAGGGAAAAGGATAAAGGAACCAGAGAACAAGGAATAAATACGGCAAAAGAAAAGAATGGTATACAGAAGGGATAGAGAAAAATAAGCTGGAGACGCGGGGTCTGAGCCGAATGTTGAATTGAGATGCAAGGACGTTGGCTAATGGGAATGACTCGAAATAATATTGTCTACATAGCATCTGGGTAGATAAATTTGATATATAAACTTATGCAGCATGACTTGATGGGTGCTTTGGCGCACACTTGCGACCTACTACTATTACTAACGCCCGGGGTCATCTTTTTTTAGAGCACACAAGGACAGGGAGAGAAACAGGCCGGCGACTCGGGGTTCCGTGCTAGCTGTGCCCGAAACTTGCCCCACAGACGCCGACCTCCAGCTGTCCCTGGCGGTTGTCGGTGCCAATCGCATGCACGCCCGGTAGCGGAGAAGATGCGGTTGTCGGTTCCCGTTCTAACGGGCTTCTATCTTGAGACAGTGGAAGAGGGATAGCCCCGGAGAAAACGATGTCACCGGGGAATTAGGGAGACTTGGAGGGGATTTGGAATTCTTTAGTGCTCCTAGTGACTCTTTTCCTAAAGAGATTTCCCACTTTTTATAGAGTACTTTTGACAGGAAAGACCCTGGCGGCTGCTGTGTTTTTAGAAAATCGGGGTATTGGCAGCAGACTAGCAACTTGCCCTACCAGCCGGATGTCTTTGCTCCCGTACTATACGATCAACTGTCTTTATATACGCTATATGGACACAGCCACTTGGGCAATTTTTGTTGGACTCAAACATGCGTGAAGATCGTGCTTAGGAAAATGCAGCTTACAGGCAAACATTGTCGGGGTAGCAACTTAGCAAGCTTAGATCAGCAGCTTGTTTCGTCTCTGCTCAGTACTACTGGGTAGTACTATTAACTTGCCACACGAACCCTGAGAGTCAAACCCCAATACCTGGCAGCACTAAGATTAGTTTAATTATGCTTATATCAATTTCCATAACTGAACTCTTATTGCTGTTATTATTACATTACACGCTGGTCCTACCCTCTGTCACCTCTTCACTCTCTTTTCTCTCCAGCGCCCTACGTCACTTGATTTAGCAGCTGGACAATTAATCTCATCCCTTTTAACCCTCATTAAACGGCGATGTGGCTGCCCCACACCGCACCATCTTGGTTTCCCTTCCCTCATGGTTTAGCAAAGTAGTTAATGTATAATACCTTCTGCAGATGCTGACAATCTATCACGTAGTGTTATAACATCTAACGAATCTCTTGATAGCGTGTACTATGTAATAGTAGAAAATATCACATCAATCTACCATTCTTGGATGGGGGGGGGGGGGGGTTTCGTTACATAGATACCCCCAGCAAATTTTAATTATAGCACGAATACGGCGGTTCCGTATCTTCCTCTTCGTGCATCCAATAGCGATTATGAGCCACTCCCATTTTTCAAGCCTGTTTCAGCTCTGTTATCTGGAGGCGGAAAATTGTGCAGTTTGTTATGGAATAACATCTTAATATAGACTGAACTAGCGAACGTGTTCTCAGTAACACAAAGTCGAATATTGAGGTCACAGCTGTCAACGCTTAACAGCAAAGCTCACAACAGTGTGCATGTCGTCTCCAAGATGCAAAGAAAAAAAAGCATACTTTTATTTAGCCAGTGATTAGGAACTGAAGAACGGCTACTAATAAAGATGGCTAAACGACAAATGACCAACTACTAAATAAGGAGAGAAGACGCAAAGAGTATGGAAATACTATGGCTGCCGTATAATTTTGGCAACAGGTCAAATGTGATGGAAAGAAAGGAGGTGTTGCAACTACCATCGGAAGGTCGCTCAGGTGGTCTCAAGCTTTATATAAGACTCTTCTGGCATTGAGCGAGTAGTGTTCATACACTGCCAAGGATTACAAACACTGAATACACAAAGAAACACGTGGAATGATATATCAGCCAGTCTAAAAATAAGCTTCTATGAAAGTTTTTCCTGTGCTTCTTTAGCCGAAATGCGAAATGTTCAAGGGGCTCTGGCAGGAGAGGGTTGAACACGTCGGCACGGATATGTCCCCCTGTCATACCCGGGAGCAGTACCCTCAACTACGACATCACGGCATCAGCCTCCTTTACTCGCTTTTCCGTGTAGCTCCCATTGGTGAAGCTAATCCTGTGACTGACTCAAATCACGATTGTAGAATGATCAAATTTGGCAGTCGCCGGAAGCACTGGCGGTCTTTATTCACACTATCAAGCATTAAGAAGACGATGATGTTACAATAAGAACATAGATAGCAAATAACGAGCGATTGCAGCATCTCCTGGGATGCGAGACAGAGACTACGTTGGTCCTTGATTACAGTGTATTACAGGGGTGTATCTGTCAAGGCGGTGACCCATGCTTAGGAGAGCACTTCTATATCATAAGCTTGTATAGATACAAAGCACCGTAAAACGACCAACGAGAAGCGACCAGACAAAGAGAGGCCACGTGGGAGCCATCAGGCTGCTGTACGCCAAGAGTAAATAAGGTGCAAATTTGGAGACGGGAACCAAGACCCACAGCGGGTTAGCCAACGGATTAGCCAGCGGCGTAGTGATTTTCGTATCGATGGAAAGCTGACACAGCAGAGAAAGGCGGGTCTCTCGGTTACGGGAATTCTCGCTGTCCGGCCGGTGCCGAATTACGAAAGAAGAAATTATAGCTACTTCCAGAAAGAGGTTTTGGTGTAACGACCTCTCGTTGTTGACCCATCAATACATTGTGAAAAACTCCTACGTGGGTCGTATAACTGTCAAGTAAGCGTATCCTGAAAGCAGAGTTGATGGCACTAGCTATAGTGACTCTACAAACAGGGTCCGACTGACATGTGATGCCACTTTATAGGTCTTTGATATGGCCAATGATATCTCCAGTTGATATCACGGCTACCCATTGGTCCTATGAACAGTGCTCGTATTATCGTTTACGACAAGGGACGATTCAAAAGATATAATAACGTGCTACTTACGAAATGTTGGTGGGTACGCCGTACTACCAATAGCTTTACGCAAGGATGGCACTAAGATTGATACGATAGACGGCAACGGGATGGCCCCATTAGGTGCTGCTGCTCACGAATATCTGGAATTGGTACATATTCTCTCACCACCATAAAGCTAGACTCAACCTAAAAGGTTGACCATCAAATAGCATTTGCTTAATGCATTACTCTTTTATCACTACTTTGTCGGCTTCTTATTGATCTGATAATAGCTGTCGACTGTGGCAAAGTGCTCTAATGTAATTTGTCTACCAAGCTTTGTTAAGCATAACACCACTGCTTGTCACAATTCTAGCGCCTGCAGGGATCCCAGCCCTACTACAAAAGTCGTCACCCTCCACTCCATAACTGCATTGCATACTAGGTGAATACGAGAATTTTGATACTCCACTGCATATCCAAAAAGGTCCCAGCTCGCTTTTTGAGCGACATTTACAACTACGGCTTAGCAGTTACGAGTTTATCAGCCTACTACTATTTCACTCAACCAAGCGCTAACATCAATGTATCCCTAGTGGGAGAGAGCAAAGGCCACGGGCATTACGTTCTTAGTTACGTGTGCAAAAGAGGCGCAGACTTATTGGTGGATATTGTTGGTCCATATCTTTCATGTTGAAGTTATCACACCTTACTCGTATGTGTTGGTTGTGAAAGAGCAAGTTAGAAAGAAAGACTGTTGCAGCGTTGCAAGTAGCTGCTTCTTACCGACATTCCTCACTGCAGTTAATTGCTCCACCTACTCAAATGGTAAAATTGTATCTCGTATCTGCTTTGCAGCTGTTTCTAGAAAGGAAAGCCACTTTGGTTTATGTATATATAGTCTCTCGTAGAAATTATCGAAAGATTATACTGTAAGAAATTTGCAAACCAGCAGCCAGTACGTCTCAAGAAGGAAAAAAAGAATTCAGGCAGCAAATTTTTCTTGACATGCGCGCCGGATGGACAGCAGCTGTAATAGAAGGACATGTCACTCGAGGGATCACCTTTTTCAAGTTTCCAGAGCGAGAACAGTGGCACCACAGATGGCGACAGCTCAAAATACCGCTGGCGGTAGGAAGCTTCTTACTTGTGTACGGCATTATCGTGTATATAGCCACGCTCTACACAGCTGACGTGACTTTGCCATCACCGTGAGTCATCATTTTTTGGTTCTTAACATCAGGGATGGAATGGCGATGCCAAATGAGAATGCAGCTGATTTACGATGCTAAATTAGATTGTGCTTCGGAGACGGAACGCCTGCAAATTGGACAGATATGTCGTACCTAGCGAAACACCTATGGAGACCATACTTGCACAACATTGCTTCCAAATCATTCATTGCCGATAACGGCGAGCATTACAAAATTCCGAGCGGTTCCTATCGATGGACAGAGACTTTTGGCAAAAAACTCATTATTCTTGACGTCGATAGTCGGCCAAATACGAACACTGGCGAGATATTGAATGGGGAGAAGCCGGATCTGTCTAAGATTACAGGTCGGACTGCAGGATTTATGAGTCATTATCTCTATTGTATGGTATACCCAATTTCCTTCACTTTTATTCTCCAATCCATATTAACAAAGAGATTCCGCCGCAGCAATGATCCATGGATACGACTACCGACTCGTGCGAGCCCCTAATTACAACGATCGTCACGGCACCTGGGTGAAAGTCCCTATGATAAAAGAAGCTCTTAAATCCCATGCTGTTGTGGTTTTCCTCGACGCGGATGCTGAGTTCGTTCACCCTCATCTCCCACTTGAATGGTTGATGAGTTTTTGGAACATAACGCCACGGACGCTTGTCGCCATGGCTGAAGATCCTGACGAGAGCTACAACAAGGATGACAAGGGTCGACTGCTTTGGAATACCGGGTTCATTATTGCGCAACAGAGTAACCGTACACAAGAGATGTTCGATGCCTGGGAAAACTGTCCGACTGGCGATCGCTACCCCGGCTGTGATCGTTGGTTAAAAGAATGGGCGCATGAGCAAGCGGCATTTGGATATCACCTACGTTATGATTACAACGGACCAGACGAATTACGCACCATTCCCTGCGATCAAGGTAATGGAGCGCCATACATCGGCAACAACAAATGTCGCGGTGTGTTTGTCCGCCACCACTGGTGGGAGAAGGACCGTACGATTCGGAGTTTATATGACTCAATTCTCAATCTGTTTGTTCGGAGACTTTATGGACAATTTCATGGAGAAAAGAGCCGCTACTTTCTGGATGCCAGCCAATACCAGTATCCGATACATGATCTAGTTGTGTAGCATGTCTCTCGTGCTCTTTACATGTGGAGTAAACATGTGGAATCATTTGCATTTATATCCTATAGTCTATAGAGATCAGCTTACAGTTTACTTTGTTTCATACTTATACTTGGCATGGTAATGTTTCTTTTGTGGCAATAACATATTATAAAAGCCTGTTTGTAATAGTAAAGCACATTCTAATTTCGCGTTTTGTTACAGCTCATCCTTTTCATTCCCTTCCTTTCCTTTAAGCCCATTCTCCAACCCTTTCTTGACAATAGAGCTTAGAATCTCATAGACGACTTGTGCTGCTGCTAATGCAGTCTCCTCACCTCTTCCCTGGTACGCTGGACTGACTTCGACTATATCAGCACCAACAATATTCAAGCCCTCGATGCCTCTCAAAATCCTGATAAGCTCCCGGGTAGTCCAACCACCAGGCTCCGGAGTTCCAGTACCCGGTGCGAAAGCAACATCCAATACGTCGATGTCGACAGACAGATATACAGGGTCTTCAGTTCCTAACACCGACATAATACCATCAATGATACCTTTGGTGCCAATATCGTCAATCTCATCAGCCGCAAAGCGAACCCAGTTCTGAGCGGTATCGGATTCGTGATCTGCCCAATCCGTACCGCTGAGGCGGGTACGTAAACCAGCATGGACAGACTGGCCGGTTGATGAATTAGATAGCAGACCCTCTTGGTTAGCCATCCAAAACATTGAGCCATGGGTGAAGTGTGTTGAGCCCCAAGCGGATGGGTACGCAGCAGGATCCCAAGTGTCCAGATGAGCTGCCGTGATTTAGCTTTTTTGCTCGTTTGTCTTAAAGTTTATGGGAGATACACATACCGTCAAAGTGAAGCACACGAACGGGCCTACCATAAATCTCATTCAAGGACCTCAAAGCGGGAAGCGCCAAACTGTGATCACCGCCAAGAGTGATGAGCTTCGGTTTACCTTGACTCAAGGAGCTTATAGGCCGAGCTCTGCCAAGATTCTTAAATGCCTGAGTCATTTGCTCTGTTGCAATATTGTTATCAAAGGGAGTTATAGGAATATCTCCGCAGTCAACAATCCTTGCCCAATTTTGGTACGGGTTGATGTTGGCGCGAGGGTTGAATGCGCGTAATGAAGTCTGGCGCGAAGACGCTTGTCTGATGGCTCTGGGGCCAAATCGGGCGCCTGAGAAAGAATGAGTAAGATTCATCGTCTGAACAATGCGAAAGCCCTTACCCGGTCTGAAAGAAACGGCGTTGTCAAACGGCGCTCCGATGATGGCAATGTCATATTTCTCTTGAGGGTTGGTGAGACATTTGACATAATCCAGGTGAGCAAATGACCCGATGCCATTGAACGACCACTATATGTGTGAGTGATTAAGAGTTATTAACATCGATTTTACCCCAGTACATACCTCGTGCCCCCATTTCGCCTCCAATTCTGCTAATTCTTCACTACTCCATTCCTTCTCATCATGATGACCGCCACAGGCATAACCTGAGCCGATAAAAGACAGGAGGTGTAACAGCGACACGAACTTCATTTCTAGATAAGACTTGCTCAAGATTGCTCGTAAAGAAAGGTATGATAGGAATCACCATATCCAGCACATTTGGCCTTTAACATCTCTATTATATAAGGCCGCCGTGTCTGAGTTCCCGGATTCGCCTCCCCCACAATCCCCACACCCGGCGTTAATGGCGGGGATGTTGTCTAAGTGAGATGCGTTTCAACAAAGCCCGAGATCGGCCAAGTAGAGCCGCCTAGTCCGACCCACCTCCAGGTTGTGCCGTTATCAGTGCGTCGTATTCAGAGTATCAACTCTCACCGCGATGAGGGTGTCCCAGATATATAACACCTCTAAATACATGTCCGCCGCGCAATGTTATATAGGATGGCTCTCGCGGACTGTTTCTTGACATACCCAAGTCAGACCAGCTGTTGGTCATAACGCCCCCAACTTTTCGTCTTCTTTCTTCCCTTAACCCCAACTCTTTTCATCATTCTTCTTCTCAAATTTCGTTATTATAATCGACGCCAAAGAGCGAAAGCCGTTCGTCGATATGGCTTCAGGCAAATCTGACATTCCGGACACCGCGTCCATTTCCCAGTCACATGTGGAAGACAAGTCACCATACATGCATCCCGACGAACACCTCAAGAAGCGCTTCACCCTCCTTTCGGTCATCGCATTCGGTTTCACCACCATGAATTCATGGGTAGCATTCGCCTCTGGTGTCGCCGTCCCGCTTTCATGCGGTGGTGGCCCAGCCCTCATCTACGGCCTCATTGCTGCCGCAGTTGTTATGGTCATCATCAACATTGGCTTTGCAGAGCTTGCTTCTGCATTCCCATCTGCTGGGGGCCAATATCATATCGTCTACATGACTTTTCCGCCGTCTACACGTCGAGTCGCCGCGTTCTTTACAGGATGGATTTCTGTGATTTATATCATGGCAGCAACGGTGTCGTGCAACCTCTTTGTCGCCGGCTCTATCCTCGACGTCGTGGGTCTTTGGAACGAAGGCTACGAAACACAGGCTTGGCATACATATCTATTGCATATTTTGCTCTGTATCATCGCCTTTGTTGTCACATCTCGATTCCCAACCGCGATTGGCAAACTGGGAGTGACGATTCTGGTACTTTCCCTTGTTGGATTCGTCGCCTCTCTTGTAACGTTGCTTGCTGTCAAAGACGTCAAACAAACCGCGGATTTTGTGTTCAGAGACTATCAGAATGTCAGCGGGTGGCCAGATGGATGGGCCATCTTCATTGGCATTACAGGCTGCTTATGGGCATATTCTGGAGTTGACGCCGCTACCCACGTCTCTGAAGAAGTACCTAACCCGAGCCGAAATGTCCCTATTGCCATCATTACCACCATGGTCTTGGGTGTCATCACAGTCCTTGCATGGAACATTGCGCTCATGTTTGTTATTACGGATCTCCAGGCCCTCATCGAGTCCGGTGTTCCGATTTTGGAGGTATACAACCAGGCGCTGAACTCAAAAGTAGCTACAACCATCTGGGCCGTGTATTATATGGTCATGTTCTACGATATTGTCCTCAACCTCTTCATTTTCGCGGGGCGAACAATCTGGTCTCTTTCCCGTGACGGCGGGGTGCCTTTCTCCAGCTTCATCTCTCGCCTCAACTGGGCAAGTCCTGTTCGCGCCACCGCGGTTATGCTCGTCTTGCAGATCATCATTGGGGTCCTCTATGTTGCGTCATCTACGGCCTATAGCAGTTTCATTAACCTCACCCTATTTGCGCTCAACATCACTGTCGCATTACCTCAGGCTGCTCTTTTGTTCCGAGGCCGCGGCATTCTCCCCGAGCGAGCCTTTTCTCTGGGCAAGTTTGGCTACATAACCAACGCAGTTGCCACCTTGTTTGTCATTTTCTTCTCAGTCTGTTTCTGCTTTCCCGTGGGTTATCCTGTCACAGCTAGCTCCATGAACTATCTGATTGTAGTTATGGCTGTCGGGCTAGCCGTTACAACAATTGCATGGGTTGCCAAACTGCGTAAAACCTTTACTGGGCCTAGGTTGGACAACTATGAAGGCGAGTCCGTCCATTAACGTTTCGACTAGACGAACATTTCCTTCTATACGTTTTGGGCTAGATAATGCACTATTAATTCCCCTTATGGTTATTCATCTCTTCTCCGCGAGTGCTAGTTTGCCTCTCACAAAGTATATTTCCAACAACTTCCAAATCGCCCCCCCCCCCACGTTTGTGATTCCCCGCGCTCTTGGCCCACCCACATTTACTCATGACTCGCTCCGCCTCTTTCCAGCCAATGGACGCTCAATTGCTATCTTCAATCATCCGCTAGTAAGATAGCAATCTCGTGCCGCCATTGACGCCGTGCATGAACTCTTTCCGAGACTCTAGATCTCCGCTCTCTTACTACTTCACTTCCTCTTGAGCATCTCATCCCATCTATTCGCAGTGTATATTGTATTGCACAACGTCCCACATTGGAATCTCTTGCCGCCTGTAACGCCCATCACGCCGACATATGAGTTGTCACCATGTCAACTTTGGCCGTTCCGCTAGAGTCTACTCCACAACCGCTGGTCACACAACGCAAATCGACGAAAAAGGGCGGCTACACGCGACAGCGCCGCGGTTGTTTGACCTGCCGCCAGCGCAAGAAGAAATGCGACCAGGGTTTGCCCATATGCGGGCACTGCTCACGACTTAACCTTGTTTGCAAGCATGAGAAGCCCCGGCAGCTGTCAAGTGCCTGGAGCGAGGATGCTGTGGAGGAGGATTCCGGGATTTCCCAGGCACAGCCATACTGGGCTTCTCAACACTCTAGTCTTTCGCAGAGCGATCATATCTCCGAAGTGTTGAGGTTGACAAAGATTCATGAGCCTCTGGATCTTGTGCGTCTTGACAGCCCCGCTGGTCATGATTGGAGCTCCAGTCGAAGGTCCATGATGCGGTATTACACTTCCACTCTCGCTATTATGCTATCCGCAACCGCGGAAAACAATTGTTTCTTATCCGGTTAGTTCACTTCAGTCATTCTTTTCATTTTCTAGAATTCCTTTTTAATAGTGGACCTAGTCTTATTGCCAATGGCATTCGATTGCCCTGCCCTCCTTGATGCAATGGCTGCATGGTCTTCGGCCCACCTTGCCCTTCGAGACCCCAATTTTCACGATGCGTCGCTGCAGTATCGTGGGCGGGTGCTTGCCAACCTTAGCGCTGCCCTTCAAGAAGGTAGTCTTAATGGGGAAATGTGTCTAGCTGTAGCTATGGCCATGTGCTCCATGGAGACTATTTCGGACGCAACCAGCAGTAGTTGGGCACACCATCTAGCAGGTGCTGCGGCGGCCTTACAGTCCAAGAGTTCCGATATGCAAGTAGGCCCGCTACAAACGTCGCGGTCTGTTTTGAGCGACTACTGGCTAAAATCGGTTGAAAGAAGGTGGCTTGTGAGGAACTTTGCCTATCATGACATCCTGATGAGCGTTTCACTAGACAGGAGGCCATTGATCACGGGCGACTATTGGATGTCTGCAGACGATGCCATGGCGGATCCCTACTTTGCTTTTGCGTCTAAGATTATGATATTGATATCTGAAATCAGTGTTTTGAACGCAGACTGCGCAGAATACAAGGCGTCCGTTGGCGGTGACTTGACTTTAGAAGAAGCCGAGTTTGCCCTCATCTTCGAAAAACTACCCTTGGATTGCAACTACCATACACCACTTCAACGAGCCCACAATATCGCTTTTAGTCTTCGAGAATGGAAATGTCCAGCGTCTTCCGCCAACACGCCGCTTGCCTTCCTTAGCGAAACATATCGAAGTGCAGGCCTCATATACCTCGATCGTGTCGTACGCCAATACTTCCCACAGCGTGCGGCTGAGATACTGCCAGAAGGCATCTCCGTATATGTTGAGTCGGTATGCGACGTTGCACAAAAAGTACCGGAGGGATCTCTGGCTGAGTGCTCGTTGCTTTTTCCTCTTTTTATTGCTGGTGGAGAGGCTACGGATGTAACGCATATTGAGTGTATTAGGAACAGACTTTGCACAATGAACAAATGGAGGCAATTTAGAAATGTCAATGCTTGTAGGGAGGTCTTGGAAGATGTTTGGAAGAAGAGGGATGAATCCAGCGAGACAGAGAGGGTCGATTGGAGGGATATCGTTCGACAACGGGGCTGGCAGCTCGCACTGTCGTAACGGGCGATGTCTTGATGTGCTTTTATGAGGATCTACGAGCGTAATGGTATATAATGAATGACGAATGAAGGCATTGTTTCTCATATTCCGCCCCTGTCAGTTGAGTTTAAGGCAAATGCAGAAGCAGAACTTGAGATACAAATCTACGAGACCTTTGCCTCCATCTGTGGCAGAGAGTAATTAGTGTTTGACTTTTGGATTTGTGATTCTCGCTTTAAAACGTTTAGAAAGCAGGAAATGCCTCCCAAAGACACTTCAAAAGTTCGTATAGCGTGAACAGAGGCGAATGCCCGATGGGAGCCGAGAAATTGGAAGCAATATAAGAATATGTCATCTCGAAGGTACAAGTGTAGACCTGTAGCTCATGTATATTTCTAAGCATTTACAATGGAACTGGTATTCCGCATCTGAGGTAATCCTTTTTATATTTCGATCTTCTGAGGCACGCTTTTCCCTTCACCATATGCAGAGAGTTTATTGTAAAATGCTTACAATACTGTTGTAAGCTGCTTTAGGATTGAAGTTGCTGTCGAATAGAAGGGGACTGGAGCCTGAACGCCACGAGTCCTATGAATACGTCAATAAGGTTCTCTGTTTAGCAGGGTAAAAGTGCCATGTACTTACTTTGTCGCTAATACCCCACACAGTGATCCCCAAGCACTTAGGAACGTTCAAACATCCTCGAACAACTGCGCTGTAATCGTTCGACGGTGCGCCCACGATGTCAAGTTCAGTAATGGCCAATTCAGTGACTGGTGCTGTAGCTAGCTGCTGAAGTGCACCTTGTACAGAGGCACCTCCTCCAGCACCGATGTGGGTTTGAGTTCCTGTACAGAGCGTCTTATGTTAGTTCTAAATATTCTGAGCTATCAACCGCGGAAATGAGGTCAAAGGGGGTTAAACATTGCTGGCTGACCGATGCCGTCAATGGGAACTCCTTGAGAGATCCATTTATCCACATAGTATCTCATCAAGTTGACTTTACTAGACCCGGCAACATCGAGATTGTAATCGTTGATGTAGAGACGAGCAGACGGATCAGCTTCTCGAGCAGCACGGAAAGCAATCGAGACAAACTCTTCGCCTAGCAGTCTAGAAAACACAGAAGAGCGTAGTGTTCCATCCTCGTTGAAGATCTCGTTTACTACATCCTATTGACATCATAAAAATACATAAATTTAGCAGCCACCCACCAAAGGAACGAGTTGAGATTTTCACAACTTACCCAAGCGCGAATCTTTCCTTTATATCTTCCAACAACAGTGAGAACATGAGTACGGATAGCCTGGCGCAAAGTATCTGCATTATTGATGTTATTGACCCAATTAGGTAGTTGTGAGTGCCAAATCAGAGTATGTCCACGTATCGTCTTGCCGTTTTGTTGGGCGAAGTTAACAAGGTAATCTGCATCTCCCCAATTATACTGGCCTTGGTTAGGCTCAAGTGACTGCCATTTCATGCTATTCTCTGGCGTCACTTGTCCAAGATTAGCCTGGATAATGGCTGCATTTCGTTCTCGTTGGAGTAAGCCACGGTCAGTTGCAGTTCCAAAATAAACTTTGCCTTTCCTTTTGAAGAGCTGATCAATGCTCACGGAGGCTTGTCGATCCTCTAAATCAGCCATTCTCTCAGTAATATTAACGCGGCGTGCGGCAAGTTCAGGCTCCAATCGAATGAATTCGGCCGGGAGAGCGGCTACCAGAGGCGCCAGAAGGCAAAATATTATATTTGCTTTCATATTTGCTGATGTTTACTGGTTCTATTTCAGAGAGTCAGCAACATCATGGACAGCTTCAACACCCACATAATATACCTGGTTTCTGTTCAAATTTTCGTACAACAATGACACTCCACAAGCCGTCTTGCGCTATGATGTTCCCTTTACTTGTTGGAATAGAATCCAATAGTATAGCTTATCTCAACAGCGGGTATCGCAAGAATTTATAATTGTAGGGCATTGGTAATCTTGATACAAAGCCTTATAATGAAATGTTATATGAAGAGCTCGCGGATGCTTCATCATATTCGGATATGTGAGACTCTTCTATAGCCGCCCCGGGTAAAGATAAAATGTTACTGTAACTCTCCTATTGAAGAATGGAGCAGAGACTGAAGTATGTGCTCTGTAATAGCAGCAGTTTAACCTTGCCTTGGCAGAAGTAAAGGAATGTAAGTCTAGCTCCAGCAAAGATTGACCAAAGTAAAGATTCTAAATGCTTGTTCAAGCTTTCTGCCTATGAGCGCCCAGGGAAATATTTTGCCGTAATCAACCGCATAAAGAAAGCAATAGAGGAGAACTGAATTAACCGTTCTGCCAAGAGTATCTTTTGAAGATGCCATTCCCTAGGGGTTACACTGTCGTGCTTTTTGCTTTTATTAATTATCTTTGCGGGGTTACATAGCTTGGCATATCAATAAACAGCAGAGTATGAGTAGCTCGGAGATTTATTAACCATAAATACTAAGTGTTTTAAATACCCGGATTGAAATGGCAAAATTGCTCTCATTCTATAATAGCCTTATTGTAGCTTCAGTAAATTAATTGGCCTTGAGCACCGTATGTACGTAAAGCCTGAAGATGTGCAGGTCCCCACCAGCAGCTGCATAGACACCATCGTGGGGTTATCGGGTCCTTCTGTTCCTTCTGTGGGCTGGGGGTTATTGACTAAATGGGCAGGATACTTAGGGATAGCAGAACAATAGGAATACCTTAAAACGGTGATGATAAAAATGTCAGCACACCTAGCGAAGTTATATGACATCAAAGCATTCGGGTCCAGACTTGCGACTGTTATGTATTGAATACTGACTACCTATGGGTAATTTCATACCTTCTTCTACACTCTATTTCCTCCGATTTTTTTTTTCTCGATGTATAAACAGCGCACTAAGTAATGACTCCTTGATGCAGCGACCTGTTCCATTCTGTTCGCCACAAAGTCACATATGAGCACTTAGGTATTATGCTAATGCTAAATGAAACACTACCTGTATAACCGGCTGGGCGCGATTATTGAACACTTATGAATCAAATCAATATGCCCCCTTTTTAAGCACGTGAAATATTTACATATGGACTGTTACATCACGCCGTTATGTATTACAACAGCATATTACGGAGTAATACTGTCTTCATGTAATTGGTGTGCGCAGACACAAGCCACCCTACACCGCGAAGAGTGCAGCTTATAAGTGACACATAAAGCGAGCGAGAATAACATACATGGTGTATTGCCGCAATCTCTCGCACAAGGTCAGGCAGGGGATATCAGTCGAGTCAATAGGTAGCATTAAGCAAACAATTAGAGATTAAACTGGACCGACCTTAGGGGACAAAAGTAAGAATACATACCTTATTCAAAATCTCCTAGACGCTCACAAAAGCAGAATGCGCCAGCCTCTCTCGCTAAACGTCTAGCCTGGACTGATAAGTCACGGGAACCAAAGATCGGCTACACATGCACCGTTTGTTCACATCGTCTCTTCGCTCAATTGCGCGCAAGTGACCGGGTTGCTCGAGGGATTTTGGACAAGACTGATACTGGTTAATGCCGAAGCGCCACGCTAACTGCGTCGCTCATGAGATACATTGCATCAGCGCTTCCTTTTGTGGATATTCTCGTCCCGTCTACGGTGAAGTAGGCCATGGCATACACTGTCGGATAGATCACATCTTAAGAATGTGTATTTGAAAGAGATTCCTCAAAAAAACTGGACTGGATGCTGGAAGATCTGATTGGATCGGGATCATCTGGTGATGCCAATTCCCTTCAGCAAGGTTTCTTGGCACAAAGCAGCCGCTGTCGCGTCATGAAATGAGAAAAAGTGATTAGTGGTTGGGCTTGCTGGTGTTGGCAAAGCTCATAGAAACTGCTACGGTAAAGATTACTAGCTCAAATCATCGTTCTATTGCCACCTAATAAGATACACAAAGGATTTCCCGTGTTTCACATGAAACAAGCTTGAATCCTCCTGAGGTATACTTCCACAAGGGCAAGCGCCCACTCCATGATTGGTCCCCGCTTCTTGTAGCAGGTGCTGAAAGCGCTTCAAGATTAAAGGCTACTTTAATTGTACTATGGAGATGAACAGCTTTCCGTTATATAGACGATCATGCAATTATTTTCATAGAACATCCTTCGATAAATCTGCACCGCCTCAGCAGGCTGATACTGCACTGTGCCCCTTCTCTATGCGATTTAGATGAATTGTCTGGACGAATTCGCCGCAAGCTCCTCCGAAGATGGCGCTATTTAAGGCACACTGGGCCGTACCGAGCTTAATGATCGGCTGTCTTTTGTGCGGTATAGCTTTTGCGCTCGGCCACCATTTCTTCTACTCATCTCTGAATGCAAAAATTGTACAAAGCAACATCGAACAAGAATGGAACATTCGCATCGGAACTGGCATGGCTTTTCTAGTCAAAACTTGTCTGACAGCAGCTGCTGGATTTGCCTATACACAACTACTGTGGACAACCTTACGATCCCGTCATGCAACCTTGAAAGGAGTAGACGCCATGTTCAGCGTCACTACTAATGCGTGGGAATTTTTAACTCTAGAGCTCTGGCGAAAGGGGTTTGGGTTAGTGCTGATTGCTGGCATTTTATGGTGAGTTATTTGCCTTCTATGATCAATATCCCGATATCCCTAATGGCTTTATATTGGCTGATATATCTGTATCTTCGTACCGAGTAGGGCGCTACCTATTGTTGCCGTTTTCACCCCCGCGGCACTGACAGTTCAGCCATCTAAGCAACTGAATGAGACAAAACACATTAAGCCCTTGCCCACAATAAACTCAACTAGCCCGTATCCGTTTGCCCAATGGGGCAACGAAGGTGGCGGCGGATATGTTGCCCCTTCCGTTGCGGTCGCCCGACTGGTCTCGTCTGTGGCATCTCAAGGAACCATTCTTCCCATACAGGCACCGTATGCCAATAGTTCATACTCTCTAGACTTTTACGGTCCCTCTCTATCATGCGGACCATTGGGGGGCAATTCTGCATTCCATGCCGCTTATGATAAAACTTTCCAAGAAGCATATGGATCAATTTGGGGAATGTCTAATCAAGTAGTTACATACTTCAGTTTTGTTCCCCAGACGGCACGAGATAACAAAACAGGAGATACCATCATTAACTGGGAGAATAGAACATTGAGTGGTTTGCGGGCAATTTTCGACCCCCAAACCATTCTCGACTTAAGTGGGAATTTGGCCACTATTGACGACACGGCGAGTTCCGCAGACCACCAAGCTCGCTGCCGATTTTTCGTTGGATTTCCAACATACGGCTCATTCGCAAATAGGACTATAGAATGCGGGCTCTATAATTCGTCTTATAGCGTCGATTTAGGATTCGAGAACGGCAAACAGACCATCAACATCCGCAACCTGACAAGGCTCAACCCAGTTAGTGTTGCCACCGTAACGGGCCAAGGTGACCATACACTCCCTGAGGTTGCCTATGTATCTATTATGGACTCATTGGGCGGCATCCTAATGGGTAAAATTATCGCAACGCGTTATGGCTCCCTTCAACCAGTACGAACTCAAGTTCTGTCTACCGTACTCACCCAGACTCACGATATGCAATATTTGCAAAATGGTTTCGGCCAGACAGGCATCCTGGGTGAGAAATCTGGAAACGGCACCAATCTCACCATGGCAGAGACGTTGGAACAACTTGTATCCAACATCACCTTGAGTCTCTTCAGCAACCCAGATCTACTGTAAATCTCATTTCCCACCATACAAGAGACGAACGACCCCCTACAAACAGTCACTGACAATAAACAGGCGTAGTCTTGATAACAGTACAACCGGAAATGTCACGGAATGGACTTCTCTAAATGAATATTCCTACAACCCACGCAATCTTTACACAGCATACGGGACTGGTATATTCGCTACTTTCGCAGTTGTGATAGTTGGACTGGCATGCATAGGGGCATCATCCACTTCGTATAGGTCATCATTTTCCACCATACTACGAACAACCCGAAATGAAGAGCTGGACATGTTGGTGCCCCGTGGAGAGACAAGTGGAGCGGAGCCGTTATCAAACCATTTAGCCAAGTCCAATCTCAGCTTTCAGTACCATGCCGCTGTTCAGGGTGCCAACTCATTTTTTGACGATAAAACATCGGCAGCATTTATGGTTGTGAAGGGAGAACGTCCCAGTTATGAGCAGTTGGACCAGATACAGAATCATTCTAGTTTACGAGTTGCCAGCTGAGTTTCAGGCAGACATGCAAGAGATCTTAAAGACCTACACATAATTGGGATTGATGAAATATATATAAGAAGCGAATATTTTTTAAGAGGAATGATCAATTCTTTATCGATGCGCCCGACATCTTTGTCAGCATGGTAAAGCCGCGATAGAGAGAGCTAATTTACCGCTGGCATCACCGAAGATGGATCAGCAGAATAAAAAGAAATCATCTCTTACGTGGCTATCAAGTGCTAAAAAGGATGACAATGACTGCATTACATGATAAAGAGAAGATGGGCATCAATCTTGGCTTGAGGTGCAGTTATCGTCAAGGCAACATTGAGATAATTACAGAATAGAACCAACTGAGCACAGGCCTATCATGAGCGGCAGTTATTTTGGATGGTCTTGGTTTCACATACAAAAGTCTATGGCAAGACCTATACTATTTACACAGTCTACGAAGCGCGTATATATAGATTGACCCGGTGTTATCTATGCGTTAGTCACGTTGTGTGTGTCGATAATGTAGAAGCAGATCGTGACAAGTAATATTCTCGAGACATACAACTCAGTGAGTTAATGCCATAATAACTATCCTATATTCATGCAACGACCGTGAACCTGGATTCCAACGACCCCTAATTTCATCACAACTTGAGACTCAGCGGACTATCCGTTGAGTCAGCAGCGAATAAGACATCTAGTGCTCGAAGTATAGCTTGGCCTATCATCTGGGCATCTTCATCCGTGAGAACCGATGTCCAATATGACAATTCCATGAATATGTCATCACCGACATCCGAAATGTAGACGGAGATAGCATACTATAACTGGTTAGCTTTGATGCGAATTCTTGGATTTAGACAACGGCTTACCTCGTCTGTCATAAACGCATCAACTTCATTGAATTGGACACTACTCTGAGAGCAAGGCGATTGTTTGGTCACGCGTTGCATATTCAGAAATGTGTTATATAATGGCCCGTCAATCCCCGCGGCTGCGCGGATTTCTTCTAGAGAGCAATTTTGACTCTTTTTCATAGGTTAGCATGCCATAAGTCAAAAAAAAAAAGGGGGGGGGGGGGGCCTCTATTTGCACCAAAGTAATTGATTAGCCACTCACCATCAATGTTTCAGCATAGTTAGACTGCAAAGCCCGTAACATGGATTGCAGTGTCCGGTGGCCATTAGCTTTAACCGTGCAAGGTAGAAGGTTGATTAGGGGGCCCAGGATGGTATCGACTTCGGGCAGGGGAGCATCGCGTCCGGAGAGCATGAATCCAAAATTCACATCGTCAGACTTGGTAAAATGGCGGAGTACAATAGCCCAAGCAGCCTGAAATAAGTTGGCAGTTGTAGCAGCCTGCTCTTTGCAAAATGCGCGAATCTTACTGGTCCGATTAATCGGGACAGCGATGCTATTAAATGATCCATGAAGAGGAGGATTCGACGTAGATGTTGTGCTTGTCATGTTGATGCCTCTATTTGATCGTTCATCGGGCAGGGATGGGAAAAAGCAGGGTGAAATGCCCTCTAAGTGATTCTTCCAGAAGCCGACGGCGCTTGGCTTGGGCAGACCCTCAATGTAGGAAATGAAGGCGCGATAAGGAGAAACAGGCATGCTGTCCAAAGCAACGCCGTCTCCTCGAAGACTCGAGTATGCCATTTGGAAATCGTGCCATAGTACTGATATACCCACAGCATCATACAAGGCGTGGCTGATCTGCAGCTGAATGAAGACACGCTTCTCCGACATAGTCTCTGCAAGAACCATGCGATGTGGTGGCAGTCCATAGTCCGGAATATCAGGCGAAATATTGAAAATAGACGTAGGATCAGTTGATAAAGCATCTGTGATATAGGAAACAGGAGCTGTAAACTCTTTCAGCACGATTTGGTATTGCCGACCGGTCTGCTTTCCAGCTCTGAAAGCTGTGCGAAGTACGGCGTGACGATTAACCACCATTTGCCACCCCATAGCGAGGTCCTCCATCCGAGTCGATCTGTGTTGAGATGGCAGTTCGGCCTCTACTATGAAGCTTGCAAACCATGCATTCTTCTGTGTTTCTTGGATAGCGAGAATACTGCTCTGCATAGGTGAGGAAGGGTAGACGGCTTCGATGTTTGACATGCCATCAAAGTCGAGGTCCCCATGCTCAGCTTCAATGAGAGTTGTTTGCGGTATATAATCATCTGATATAGAGTTTGGTCCACCCACATCACGAGTACATCGAGGTGCCAGGGCTGCAATTGTTGTGTACTGGAAGATATCTCGCACTTTCACCGTCACACCTTCAGCACGACAGCGGGCCATGAGCTGCATAGCCAGCACAGAGTCGCCAGCAAGAGAGAAGAAACTCTGGTCTGTACTGATGCTCGTCGCATCGAGATGAAGGATATCTCCCCAGATTCTTTGAAGCATTGCTTCCATGTCGGACTTTGGCGGAACAACTCTCGACTGGGAAGACGTAGTCAGGTCTGCGTACAGCTGTTCGTCGATTTCATCCAGCCATTGGTTAATGAAGCGACGATTGGTCTTGCCAGAAGGGAGTTTGGGCACATCATGGACTGGTATCCAAAGACTAGGCACCATATGCCGCGGCAAACTCTTCTTCACCGATTCAATAATATCGGCAATTTCTGCCAATGATCTCGATTTAAGGTCAGCATCGTCAACAACAGAAAATCCCCCTCCTTGATGTAGCTTCTGGTCGCCAAGAGACATAAGAGCTACCAGTCGCTGCTTCAGTCTGCCATCCTTGGGGACGGCCGCCACAACAGCCTTGAAAGCAGATCCTGCTTTCTCTGCGATGCGATACTCCACTTCGCCCAACTCGATCCTCTGTCCATGAATCTTAACCTGGACATCCTTGCGTCCCAAGTAGTGTATGCTGCCGTCAGAAGTCCAACGAGCCAGGTCTCCCGTCTTATAGAATCTGCCAGCGTTCGAGGAGGCGGTAGCCCATCGCGGCATTTCCATGAAAGCAGCTTTGGTCTTGTCGGGATTGTTTAGATAACCACGTCCCACAATTGGTCCATTAACTACCAGTTCACCAACGGCTCCTGGGGGAACCAGCAGTTGGTCGTTTTCGGGATCGACAATCCAGAGCCTCGACTGTAGAGGCTTTCCGATTACAGCGCCCCGAGCACCAGCCTTGAGCAAATCGCTCCCGGTCGAATTGATCGCGCACTCACAGGGTCCATATGAGTTGAATAGTCGAACTTTGTCGGTCCATTTGTGAATAATGTCGTCTGTCAGAAGCTCACCAGCTGTCACTACCGTTTTCATATAGGGCAGTTCGCTTGGCTCCAAGGTGCGCACCACAGTTGGGGTCAACTGTGTAAATGTCGCTTGGAGTCTGTTCAACGCTGCCGTCAGGTCTCCAAGACGATCCTCCTCCGATATGATGCACACACATGCGCCGTGTGTCAGAGCGAGCATCGTCTCTCCGATGCTAACATCGAAAGCATAGGAAGAGAAATGGGCGACTCGGGATTCGCTGTTCATTCCAAACGTACCAAATCCTCTAGAGGATGCGTATAGGTTACGATGTTCAAGTATAGCACCCTTTGGAGTCCCCGTACTTCCAGAAGTGTAGACAATAAAGGCTTTGTTATCAGGCTTGACACCAGTGCTGGGAGCAGAGGCACAAGGAGGGAGCTTGTTGAGTGTCTCCTCTGTGACAACAACCGCCTGTAGACCAGTTTGTGCCACGAGAGCAATTTGAAGTGAAGAGGAGAGAACGAATGGTGCCTCAGTATCCTTCAAAATTGTTTGCAGTCGCTCCAGGGGATGAGCTGGATCGAGAGCGGCGCATGCAGCACCCGCTTTCAACACACCCAACATGGCAACAATCGCCCAGATAGACTTCTCAAAGCAGCACGGGATAATAGTTTCAGGGCCTGCTCCTAATTGTTTGAGATGATGCGCAAGTTTGTTAGCCATGCTATCCAATTCCTGAAACGTAAGAGAGCCTTCGTCAGAGACCACAGCAACGGCCTCGGGTTTAGAAGCAACTTGCTCCTCGATAACTTCATGAAGACAACGCTCCTCCTCGACCAGTGGAGCATTGTTCCAGCTATGCAAAAGAGATGCATCATTGCTCGTGCATAGCTCAAGCTGTCCGACAGTCTGCATCGGGTTGTCTAGAAGACTTTCAACAACGTCAAGAACAAGATCGATAAGCCGATCGGCTTGCTCCTCTGATAGAAGGGAAGTCCAGTAGTTCATCAAGATAGCAATTGAACTCTCAAAATTTTGAATGTCAATGCTCAATTCATACTACATTCGCAGAAGTTTATGTTAGCACTATACTTGTAAGCAGACGACAATTCGGGAAGACGTACCTCAGTAGGGTCATGGAAGATGCGACTACGAAGATCGATGGTCCGATGGGCTGTTGAGTCTTGTTCATCGGCAAAGAATGCAGTTACTCCCTTCTGCACATTCACAACTGTGTTGAAAAGGGCGGCAGATTGTCCAGGTCCCCGAACAGCGTGTAAAATCTCTTTGAGCGAGCATTGTTGATGTGGTAGTGCCTGGAGATACGAGTCATTTGCTTCTTTACAGAGTTCAATGAGGGACTTGGATTTATCAACATGGGCATAGAATACCAGCATATTGATGAGAGGTCCCATAATGTTGTGAACGTCCTTGATGGGAGCATCGCGACCTGAAGCAAGGTATCCAAAGCAAACAGAATCGGCGCCGACAAAAGAGCGCAAAACGATGGCCCAAACCGTCTTGAATACATCTGCAATCGTAATGTCGTGCTCTTCGCATAACCGAAGGAGAGAGCTTGCCTTGTCTCCTTCGATCCATCTCTCGACGATACCATCCTCAGTTGGATCAGCTGAGGCACGCGTCGTCAATGCCGGGAAGTGAGAGGTTGCAACCCCACTAAGATACGATTCCCAAAACTTGAGGCCAGCATCTTTAGACTGCCGCTGAATATATGAAATAAAATTGCTGTAGAGCGGTGGATCACCCGATGGGAGCAGGTCGTCATAAGACAGGCAAATATCTCGCAGCAGCGCGCGCATTGAAGAGCCATCATCCAGGGCGTGAGTCATGGCTAAGTGGCAATAGACCACGCCAGATGGCAGTTTGCAGATGGAAAAGCGGTATGGGGGACCATCCTTGGCATATTGGTTCACCTCGGTGGATTCGGTGAAGTCTTCGAGCTTTTCGCATTCCAGCTTCAATACTGGGACGGTGACTCGGTCCAACACAACTTGAAGCATGTTCTCTCCACCAAAAGACTCCTCTAAAAATACGGAGCGCAATGCCTGGTGTCGCTGAGCCACCTTAATCCAGGCTTGTTCAAGTCTGTCCACGTCGACTAATTCCGTAGACTGGACCAAGACCTCGAACAAAGCTCTAACATGATAGCGATCTGGTGACCTAGCCTGGCTGATTAAGATACCTTCTTGCATAGGAGAACAGGGGAAGATATCTTCGATACTAGCACCAGTTCCATCGAGATGTAAAATTGATGCGCAGTCATTCACAAGTCGGGTAAGTTGTTGTGGTCCCTTGGCTGGCAGGAGTCCAAAACGGCCAGGCGTAGCGATGGGCTCGTCAACTCTTCCTGCCACACCAGCCTGTTCAGCCAGTTTTCGGATTGTCTTTAGCCTGAAGATATCCTGAACGAAAATGTTCATGCCAGCAGCGCGTGCCTTGGAAACCGCCTGCATTGCAGAAATAGAATCGCCTCCCAAGCCAAGGAAACTGACTGTCACGCCAATAGTCGAAGGTTCACACTTCAATACCTCGGACCAGACCTTTTGCAAAAGAAATTCGACGTCATTTTCAGGTGGCGATAGTTGCGACACCGCATCCGAAGTTGACATTGCTTTTATTTGGCTGAAGCTCTCTTCGTCCATCGAATCCAACCAAGCTTTAACGGTGCGCTTGTCCAGCTTGCCAGAGGAGAGCAAAGGCATCTTCTGAACAATAACCCACACAGTCGGTAACATATGCTTAGGCAGCTGTTTTTCTAGCTCGGATCTGATCTGTCCAAGCTTGGTGGCTACCTGCGGCATGTGGCCAGAGTCGCTGATAATCTTGAGAATTTGCTGAGGAGAACTGGCCAGAGGTCTGTCTTCTTTCAATGATGCTACTGCAACCAGACGACCTTCCAGTGGCCCTGAACGTGGAAGTTGGGCCATTGCATGTTCAATTAGCGGGATACGAGCCATATTATGATTAATATCGTCAAGTTCAATTCGGTGTCCGTGAACTTTGACCTGTGTATCCTTGCGGCCTTGAATAGAGAGGGATCCATCCAAGTTATAATACACAAGATCACCCGATTTGTAAAGTCGTTGCTCTGTACCACTGTCATCGGTGTACCAGGCTGGCGGTTGAATAAAAGCTGCATCTGTCTTGACTGGGTCGTGAAGGTAGCCTCTTGCCAGAGTTGGCCCACCAATGACCAGTTCACCTCTGGCGTACATTGGGAAAAGACGATGATGATTGCGGGGATCAACTACCCATAATGAGCAGCCGAGTCGGCGCCCCAGGTTGGAAATATCTGACGTCGGTTTGACACCAACATTCGCGTTTGTCCAGATAGAACACTCTGCTGGGCCGTAACTGTTGATGAGACATATGCCCGGCCTACCACCCCAGGTTGAGAAGTTGTTGTGAGTCGCATGCTCTCCTCCAAGAACAAGAGTCCTCACGGTAGGTACTTGCTCGGGCTGTAGCAAAGCTGCTACAGTCGGGGTAAGGAACATCCATTCGACTGACATTGCGTTGATAGCTGCGGCCAACCGATTCAATCTGTCGTACTCAGAAGGCACGCAGATGCACCCACCCACCATCAATGTTGTGAAAGTCTCGGCGATGCTCAGATCGTATGTGTAAGATGCGAATTGCAGGACCCTAGTACCGCTGTGTAGGCCCAAAATTGGGGCATGAGATCGCGCACTTGAACAAAACGCGCCATGTTCAACTACGATTCCTTTAGGAGTTCCTGTGCTCCCAGAAGTGAAGATAACAAAAGCTGGGTTGGTGTGATTTGCTGGGGAAGCTGCTGCAGTAGGCTGAAGAGCCTTGGCGGAACCTTCAAGGTTGCGTAGAGATTCTTCCCCAACGAGGACGATATGGGGGACAATGTTGGCAAGCAGATCCTTGTGCTGCGGTGCTACCAATACCACCTTGGCTCCTGAAGCTTCGATAATGCTCCGAAGTCTTTCAATTGGCTGGTTCGGATCAAGGGCAACGCAAGCGCCGCCGGCTTTGAGAATCGCGATCATGGCTACTGGTGTGAATGGGGATTTATCCATACAGAAAGGCACAAGTGACTCTGGTCCCACCCCAATCTCTCGTAGAGAGGACGCCAGATTATCGGTCATAGAATCCAGTTGCTTATACGAGATCGATATCTTCGGATCACTGGAGCAGACGGCAGGAGCTTCTGGCTGCAATTTGACCTGCCTCTCGAAGGCAAGGTGGATACAGTCAAATACTGGCTCAGGGATATCCGCATTCCAGGACTGCATCATTTGAGTGTGGAAATCGTCCACCAAATCCACAGCAGAAATGCATTGTTCTGGCTTTTCGAGAACAGATGCAATCGCTGCCTGGATAGTGTGCGAAAGGACGATGGCCTGTGCCTCAGAGAGGCAGCGATCCCAGTAACTAAGTGTGAGCCAGAAGCCTTCGTCAGAGTCTAGAATGTTGAAAGCAATATCGTACTATAAAAGACGCAAGAATCAGTTAGCAGTTTTCTATCAATTTTATTTTCATTTTCTTGCAAAGCAGTGGGACAGATAAATAATATTTTTCTGACGCGCGCATTAAAACCAGTAAACTAACCTCGCTGCGGCTCTGAACATTTTCAGGCACAAAGAGAATATCACCTGGCATGTCCTGGGGCTTTTTGAAGCCACCAGCATGACCTAGGTTGACAATGGTATTAAAGAGCGGCGTACCACTAAGTCCCAAAGCGTGATGAATCTCGCCGAGGGAGCAGTGTTGATACGGCCAGCTTTTAATGAAGTCTTGCTGCATTTCCTCAATGAGGCCTAAGACTGTGGTTTCGGGGCTAACATTGACGCTGCGAATCAGCATGGTTATCATCGGACCCAGGATATCATCGACTCCGGGAAGTGCAATATCGCGACCCGATGCCAGGTAACCAAAAGTAGCCGTATCAGAAGACGCATCGGAAAAACATGGCAGAACCATTGCCCAGATTGCGGACATAAAGTTTGCCAGCGTCGTGCTATGCAACTTGCAGAATTCTCGCACTTCGTCCTTTTGCTGAATAGAAAGCGGCACATCGGTGCTCCGGTGAATAGGTGAACTGCCAACCCCGGATTCGTTAAGCAGAGGGAAATGGCATGGTGTTGCGTCTTTGAGATTGTCTTGCCAAAACTGAAGTGTCAGTTCTCCGGACTGAGACTCAAGATGAGATATGTAGTTTCTGTAGGATGGTCCTGCTGGCAAGAGTTTACCATCGTAGGCCAGCAGAAGATCCCGCATCAGAATTCCGGTTGAAACGCCATCAGAAAGCGCGTGGCTAATGTCGAGACGCAAATAAACGTCACCAGTTGCCAACTCGCATAGCGTAAAGATGTATGGAAGGATGCCTGCTTGATGTAGTTGTGGCAGTGGCTGATGCGTCAAGTCATCAAAATCGTCAAAAGTTGCCAATTGAACTGGATGATTCACTGCTCGAAGAACAACTTGAAGGAAAGCTGAACGTCCGTGGTGAGCCTCAACGAAATGAGTCCTGAGTATATCGTGGCGGGCAATGACGCTTTCGCAGGCTGCTTTAAGCTTGAGTATGTCCAAGTCTGCGCTGGGAGATTTCGGGAGCACCTTCCAGAATTCTTGCCCATCGTAAATACTAGCTGATCGTAAAGTACTCAGCAAAATTCCTTCTTGCATTGGTGAGCAGGGATGAATAGATTCAATCAAGGATATATCAGAGATCTGCGCCTGAGATTTGCAGCGCTCCACCAAATTGTCAAGAGACGCATAGTCCTCGACGTCCAAAAGAGGGAAATCCGATAGTGTAGGCACAGGATAAGCTTGAGCCAACCCCGAAGCAGAGGATCGAAGTAGATCTTCGAATGCTTGGATCCAGGCAAAGATGTCGCTTTGGCGTGCCATGTTCTCATGATAATGGAATCTGATATCTATTTGTCCATCAATGACTTCCGCAGACACCTCGAACAAAGATTTTCTTGTCTGGTGCTCAGAAATATCGTTGCCTTCGACACAAGGCATCTCCTGGAACAACGCGGTTTCAAGACACGATTTTTTAGTATAGGTCAAGAACACCTCCATATCTTCAAGTCCCGTAACGTTGTGATGGGCGAAGCGACGCTGGTCTTTGACGCATCTCAGAGTTTGGACTATCCGTGTTTCAAGATCGCTGCTGACAGGCGCTGTCGTGTAATTCTCCTCTGCGCATACAGCCGATATGGTCGTAAAACACCCAACAGCGCTAGAAATGTTACTGTCATCGGCTTCTCCATCTCTATCATTACTAGCACAAAACACCTTCGGTGGAGGGCGGTCAGTGAAAGTGTTTGTGAAGGAGTGACAGAGCGCAGCCAGTAGTATTTCAACAGCTTCTGTTCTCAGTGTCAGATTGGCTTTTCCGAGAAGAAGTGATGCTGTGTCGGGATCAATTGAGATTTCTGAGGTTTTGATACAACTGTGAGTATTGGGATGATGTTGCATGCCCCAGTAATCCATAAAATTAGTCTGAGCTGTGCCTAATATTGCAGCAAAACTATTGTTAGAAAGCTTTCGCTGAGAGTTATTGAACTGTGCAAGAGCCCAATCTTGGAATGACGCTGGGCTACAGCCAGCAGGTGCATGCAATAGCAGAGTTTCCAGATCTTCTAATATGACCCGTAATGATGCATCGTCTGCAATGAGAGAGTGCATGGCCAAGATCAGTAATTGACTGCTTTCGGTGTCCACCGATTCGATATCGACCAGACTTGCCGCCACAAGGGGACCTTTCGCAATATCCAAGTCATGTTGCATGGACAAGAATAGCGACTGTGCCTCTTCAAGCGATGTCGCATGCAGATGGCCAAGCTCCAAGAGATTTCCTGGTGTGTCCACTAATCTTTGCGACCAAGTACCGCTCGAATCGCGCTCAAAGTGAGCAGTTAGCATGGGATGCCGCTCACTAAGTGTCTTGAAAGCAGCGTTCATTTCATCGAAATCTACTCTCCTTTTGAGTTTCGCGATTAATTTCCGAGCAACAGTGCTGGTCGGTCCCGCGTGGCTTCTGAGCTGCATGAGCTGTGACGGCGTTAAAGCGAAGGGCTGGATTTTGCCAATGGCTCCAGCTAAATTGGGATTTTCACTGGTAATAAGTTCCGCCAGTGCTGACACGGTACGATGACGGAAAATATCATGAACAGCTAGATGTATACCCTGAGATCTCAGCTGCGATGCCACTCGTATGGCAGAGACACTGTCTCCTCCGAGGCTGAAGAAGGGCTGGTCAACATCAATCATGCTTTTGGGAAGGCCTAATGCTTCTGACCAGACAGAGACTAGGAGTTTCTCGATTTCTGTAAGCTCAGAGGCCGGTTTGAGAGAGTTACCAAGCGCAAGAATGCGCTCGCAGGCTTCTTCGTCCAATCTCTCTAGCCACTGCCCAACCGCGCGACGGTCCAGCTTTCCATTTGGATTTAGGGGGAGAGCTTCAACAGGAACCCATACGCGAGGTAACATGTATCCGGGTAGGGCAATTTGTAGACCTTTTCGCAGTTCTGCCACGTGAGTTGCAACATCGTCATCTGTCATGACCTCGAGAATGCGCCCAGAGGCCGAGGAGGCATTGCTCTTTGAGAATACCACGACCAACTTCTTGGTAAAATGTCCATTTTTGGGAACCATTGCAGTTGACTGGCTCACTCCATGACTCCATAGGGCTGTCTCAACCTCGCCCAAGTCAACTCGTTGTCCGTGGATTTTGACTTGGGAATCCATTCGTCCAAGGTAGATGATGGATCCATCGGGCTCATATCGGGCCAAGTCACCTGTTTTGTATAATCGACGCTGATCACCAGCACCAGAGACAGGGCACATTTGCGTCCAACAAGGATCAAATATGAAAGATTTCTCTGTCTGGTCCTTGTTGATATATCCACGCGCCAGTAGAGGTCCTTCTATAAGAATCTCGCCAGCGCAACCAATAGGAACCAGCTTGTTGTGGTCATTGGCATCAACTATCCACATCAGGGTACCAGCAGGCTTTCCAAGAGTACCATTTTGGACATGATTTGGGTCAACTAGCATTCCGGAGCTGATGATGGAACACTCTGCGGGTCCATACGTAACAACCAAGTTTGTATGGGTCGCCCATTTGCTGGCCAACGTTTGGGGAACCACCTCACCAGCTATATCAACTGTCTTCAGCGGGAGCTCTTCTGGATTAAGTAATGACGCCACAGTAGGCGTCAAAGCAGCGAAATTGACACGATGAGCCTTGATGAACGCTGGTAACTCGTTCATTCTCTCGTACTCGGTTGGAACGCAAATTGTACCTCCAAAGGCAAGGGTGGTAAATATCTCTTCCAAGCTGGCGTCAAAAGTGTACGAAGAAAATTGGAGAACACGGCTAGATTCAGACATTTGAACTAGAGGTCCGTGTGCAAACATGCTGGTACTCATTGAAGCATGAGTCAAGATGATACCTTTAGGTGTTCCAGTGGAGCCTGATGTGAATGCGATAATAGCTGGGTGGTATGGCTTTGCCTGAGACGGACTTGTGCCAGAAAGGGCTTCGAAGCGACTCATCATAGCATTGGCCGTAGACACTGATGTGTCGATGGGCACCGCTGTTGGTATTAATGTTTGGAGCCTATCCACGTATTCTGAGTCGCAAATAGCAAGCGTTGCCTCGGTAGCCTCAATCATATTAGTAAGTCTTGAATCAGGAAACTCTGGACTGAGGGCCACGCAAGAGCCGCCTGCTTTCAAGATGGCGTACATCACCACAATAGTCCAAGGCGATTTGTCGAAGAAGAAAGGCACCATCACCTCAGGTCTGACACCCAAGAAAGCAAGATGGGCTGCAAGAAGAGAAGAGAGTCTCTCCAATTCGTCGTATGTGATGCTCAGATCCGATGTGACGATGGCGTCTACATCAGGTTGCATCTTAGCCCTTTTCTCCACGTGCTCATGGACACAAGAGTAGTTTGTCGGAGGCATCTCACTGGCCCACTGCATAATATGAGACTTATGAGCTTCGCTCAGTATATCGAGGTCGCCCACTCTGCCAGAGGCTCCCTGGACAAGGCTTTCCAGAACATGTAACAAGGTTTGCTGCATGAGCTTGGCTTGTTCGTTCGATAGACAGTTTGTCCAATAGCTGAAACTCAAGGAGATATTTGTATCCGTATGTATAACGTCTAAAGAAGCATCGTACTATGATTTAAAAAACCGACGTAAGTAAATAAGAATCGACTGTGCACACATGGAGGAGACTTACTTCAGTTGGACCGCTGGCGTCCATAACCTCAAGCTTGATGCTAGATGGCGATTCCTCAGCAGCTGCGACGTCACCTTTAAGCACGTTCACCACAGTATTGAACATTTTCCCGCGTTGCCTGCCCTCATCAAAAGCTTGCTGTACTGCGGCAAGAGAAGTATGCTGGTGCTCTAATCCGTTTAGGAAACCATCGTGTATGTTGCGTATCATTTCAAGAATCGGCATCTCTGCATTCATATCGACTCGCGAGACCATCATAGTAATCAAGGGCCCGATGATAGATTCTGCTTGTGGCACCGGAATTGCTCGTCCGGATGTCAGTAAGCCAAAGCAAACTGTGTCCATGCCCGCGTATGCCCGCAACACGAGTGCCCAAACAGCACTGATCACAGTGGCAATCGTGGTGTCATAGTTCCTACAAAATTGGAAGATCAATTCTGTAAGGTGTGGATCCAAGATTTCATCAATTTCATTGCACATATTCTGATCTTGCAAATTGTTAAGCGAGGGTAAGATGCAAGGTTCAAGGCCTCGTATAACAGAAGTCCAGTATTCCAGCGATTTCTCCGTCGAGAGTTGTTCAAGGTACTTGATGAAATCTCCGTAAAGTGGTGGACTATGAGAGAGAGGCAGCTGCTCATCGTATGCTAACAGAAGGTCTGTGATGAGGACTTTCATGGATTGTCCATCGATCAAGGCATGGTTGATCTCAAGTCTACCGTAAACGTCTCCCGTGGGTAAGACTTGACAGAGGACGAACCGGTAGCCAAGCCCATGTAGTGGAATAGAATCCACGACCACATCCTCAAAAGGCTCCTGTGAATTAGAGGAACTGATGCAAACAACGGGAGCTTCTACCATTTTCTTAACCACTTGCACATACGGGGTTGCATCGTCGCCTTCAACGAAGAAAGAACGAAGCGACTGATGCTGCGCTGTGACAAGGTCGATAGCATGGCGAAATCGCTCCAGGCTGACAGGCTCAGTGCTTGTGCGGGAGACGATTTTGAAATCGTTGATCAAATCGTAGAGGCCGTCCTGCCTAGCACGGCTAAACAAGATACCTTCTTGCATGGGTGAGCAGGGATAAATATCCTCGACACTGTCCATATTTGTGCCAACATCTTCGAGATTGGATGCAACCTTGGCCACTAACTTCTCAAACTGTGAATTGGATAAACGTCGCGATAGCAGTGAGAATGGTGCATCGGTTGCACCAACTTGTGCTTGAACGCCGTTGGGAGCCGAGCTGGCCCGTGTTGCTCTTTTGGCGATTTCGGCTAGGGTACGATAATGTAGAATATCATGCATGGATACTTGGATATCTTCGTTGAGCAATCTGGAAGATACCTTAATCGCCGAAATAGAATCTCCTCCAAGGCTGAAGAAACTTTGGTTGACACTAATTTGTCCCTCTGGAACATTGAGAACATGGCTCCACGCTTTGGCCAGACTCTCTTCCATTGGGCTAAGGGAGCCTGACCAGGCCAATGCATTTGTTTCGTCATCATTGTTGAGCGTCAGTATGCTCTCGTATGTGTCGTTATCCACAGATTCAAGCCATTGGAGAAGAACACGGCGATTCAATTTGCCATTCAGCGTGACGGGAACCTTTTCCAGCAAAATCCACGACCGCGGCATCATGTAGCTCGGGACGCGATCCTCGAGCCAATGGCGAAGATCTGAGATTTTCTCACGCGCCTCTGGACCATCCTGGAGGTTCAAAGGCTGATCAGCAAACCCCAATATGGCGTCTGCCAGATCCATAGAAGAGATGATTGCCGTCAATCTGTTAGCAAACAGGCCTTTCTTCGCAACGAAGCATACCGCATGCTTGACCATATCGCTCGCAGTGATGTGATGGCTCACTTCTCCAAGATCAACTCTCTGTCCGTGGATTTTGGCCTGGGCATCTTCAGCTTTCCTGCCCAACATAGTCATTGATCCATCCTTGTTGAAACGGACGATGTCTCCCGTCTTGTACATACGTCGTCCAGCTTGTGCGATGCCAGACACTGGGAAATCTTTCGTCCAAGCTGGATCCACGATGAAAGTAGCCTTCGCCAAGGTCGCGTCCAAGTAGTCTCTACCCACCAGCGGTCCTTCAATGAGCAGCTCGCCAGGAGCTCCAAGAGGTACCAACTTATTATGGTCCACTGGATTGACGACCCAGAGAAGACCACCCGAGGCAGGACCGAGCTGTCCATTCCCGAAGCCACGCACTATGGATCGAGAGATGGCGATTGAACATTCAGAAGGACCATATGTCGCGACCAATGTGGCATTGTTTATCCACTTCGTCACCAGAGTATCAAGTACCGGTTCTCCGCCAAGGCAAATAGTCTTCAAACTTGGAACTTCCGATGGATCAAGAAGACTCGCAACAGTGGGGGTAAGATAAGCCCAATTGACTTCGAGCTTGTTTATCGTAGCTGCCAAGCTGTTAAGGCGTTCATATTCGGTAGGTATACAGAGGCAACCCCCAGAACAGAGGACCAATAGAATCTCGGCGAAGCTCATGTCGAAAGTATAGGACGCAAAATGCAGACCCCGTGCTTGTCTACCCAGCGGATCTATGACACGATGGTGCCAAAGAGCGGAGGCAATAGATTTATGCTCGAGAATATTTCCTTTTGGCACTCCGGTACTTCCAGAAGTGAAGTTGACGAAGGCGGGATCACTCGGCATAACTGATGAGGTGCACCCGTCAACCTGTGGGATGCGATCCCAAAGGTCTGGGCTGACCGAAACTATCATTAGGTCTGGCAGACCTTCAAATAGCTCAGTATATTTGTCCTCACACACGACTATTCTTGCTCCCGTTATTCTGATGATATCTTTCAGTCGTTGGATCGGATAGGACGGATCAAGAGCAACACAAGCTCCTCCAGATTTAAGAATGGCAAGCATGCTAGCAACAGTCCATGGTGACCTGTCGAAGCAAAACGGCAAAGCCATGCCCGTTTCCACTCCACAAGTCTGGAGATGGGCAGCTAGTCTTGTCGAAACATCGTTTAGCTGCGCATAGGTCCAGTTTGCTTCTGTGCTTGTAGTACTAATTGCTGCAGCATCTGGGTGAATAGCAACTTGCTCTTCGAATAGTTGATGTAGACACGACTCCACGATGTGCGGGTTATGTGCGTTCCATGAATGGAGCTGACGGCCGTGGCTTTCTGAAAAAACCTGAATCTCGCTGACCGTTGATTTGCCAGAGCTCTCTAAAAGAGAGCTTAGAGTCTGTAACAAAGTCGCTCGGAGATCTACGGCTTGCGCTTCAGAAATGCATGATGTCCAGAAAAGAAGATCAGCCATGATGCCCTCATCAGAGTCCACAACACCGAAAATAACATCGTACTACGGCTTATGTTAGGCAAAGCTTCTAGTAATATCTTGGGGGACTTCATCTTACCTCAGCTGGGCCTCCCTCTCCAACAAGTTCCCAATTAATAGCAGGCAATGTGTCGGTCTCGTATACTGAAGAGACCTTTTGTACATTTACCAATGTGTTGAAGAGACTTTGTCCTCCAAGGCCCAGGCCACTCTGAATTTTTGCCAACGAGCAATTTTGGTGCGGTAGGTTACCCAGAATGCCATCGTAAACACTGCGGACAAGAGATGCGACTTTCGTAGACGGCTGAAGGTCGACTCTTTGGACAAGCATGTTCAGAAGAGGTCCCATCAATTCATGGACATAAGGTACCGGAACATCTCGACCAGATGCCATGTAGCCGAAGCAGACTGTCTCTGTATCGTTTCCAATGTAGGTCTGAAGTACCAGGGCCCATACGGTGCTCATAACAGCGGCAATAGTAACGCCATGCTCTCTGCAGAACCTCCGCAGCGCAGCAACCTGGTCGTCAGGGATTGCAATGTCAAGCCTACCAGGTGTAGAGCCGGATTCATCACAGTCATTCAGGCTTGGGAAATGGGATGAACTTATTCCATCCAATCGGAAATTCCAATAAGCATATGAATCGTCGGTGGGGTTTGTTAATAAATAGTTAATGAAGCTGCTGAATAGAGGTGGCGTTGGTAGGGATATCTGGTCGTATACAAGTGACAACTCGCGTATCAAGACTCTCAGACAAGAGCCATCAAGCAAGGCATGATTGATGACGAACTTGCAAGAAACGCCATCAGGAGACTCGCAAACAGCCAAATGATAGGGAAACCTGGTAGGATCAACGACTTTGGGTGCTGGGATTGCGGTGTCGTAGGCTGAGAGATCCGACCTAGAGACCTGAATCTTGAGCGAGGCAGCATCTTTGAAGACAACCTGGACAAAGGGTACATGTTGTCCCCCGGCCTCGCAAAAGACTGTTCGCAATATTTGGTGTCGCTGGATGACAATACGACAGGCTGCCTCCAGTCTGCTAGGGTCCACAACCCTTCCATCAGACGGGGTAACTTTCCACGTAGTCTCGTGGTTGTAAAGGTTTCTGTCGGGATGTCGAATCTGACTAATGATCATGCCCTCTTGGCAGGGTGAGCAAGGGTAAATGTCTTCGATCTCGTCCACGCCCAGGAGCTTCCATTGAGGCGCAACTTTCTGTATTACGTTGTCCAAAATCTCATAGTCGTATGGCAGAAGTGGATAATCGCTGAGGCATGCCAGCGGTTTTAGCGTACCGACTTGAGCGCACTCTCGCGTCATAGACTCGAATGCTTCGATCCAGGTACGGATTTTCTCTTGATGAGCCATGTCAGGCGACCATTGAATGGTGCATACAAGCTTGTTGCTCTCAACGATAACAGAAATGTGAACAAGCGATTGCCTGGAAGTAGTAGACCTGTTGTTCTCCTCTGACTTGTCCTCGCTAAGCATTCCACGGTATTTAAAGAGTATCTCCATCTCTTCGTTATCGTCATCGTGATAAGCAAGGCCTGTGTCATAATCGAGACTCTTGAGTAGTATTCGTCGAGCATCTTTAATTTTTCTGGTTGTCTGCGAAATGTCAGCACAATCATCAGAGCTAACACTTACCGGGATTACTTCAGAAGAGCGATCGTCGCTCAGTCTCGCTGTTCTATCCTCTTCAGCAAATATAGTTGGCAAATCTCGGTCCGTGAAGGTGGCTTTAAAAACATGCAGTAAAATTCCCATCAGAAGTTCTGCAGGCTCGGTACGAAGAACGTCGTTAGACGTTCCAAGAAGAGTTGATGTTATCTCCTCATCCAGCTCAAAGGCTGTTGAAAGGGAATCACTCTGTAAATTTGGTCGACCAGTCATGTTCCAGTAGTCAAAGTCGGCATGATGTCGTTGATAAGCCGAAATAGAAGTGATATCTTGATGCGACTGTTCAATTCGTTTTTGAGCAGCTGTTGATTCAACAGACAACTGTTTTGTCTGAAGATGATCAATTATAGCGGAGATGGTGCGGTGCTGGAGAATCTCCTGAACGGTGACAAAAATGTCTTGAGCTCTAGCCTTCGCAACGACTTTCATTGCTGAAATAGAGTCTCCTCCAACAGAGAGAAAAGCATTCGAAGCACCGATACTAGTTTCCGGAATATTGAGGGTTTCGCTCCAAATCTTCCGAAGTCGCCGTCCTGTTTCGTTTTCCTGAAAGAACGCCTCATCGTCTGTATTTCTCTCGATACCACTGGTCTGAAACTCGACTGTGTCCTTCAGCACGTCTTCATCGACAGTAGTCAACCAAGTCCGTATCTGCCGCCTGTCTAATTTACCAGAAGGCAGGAGAGGCAGCTTCTGAACAGGCATCCAAACAGTTGGTACCATGTATGCTGGCAACGCTGAGTGCAGCTTGTCCATCAGACGAATGCACATATCGGCTGCTGCATTCCAGCACTCTCTGTTGACGAATTGCAACTCCACAGCATCTTCATTCTCCTTTGGTCCTGTGAGGCCGTTGAGAGACAATACAGTTACCAAACGTCCCTGGAAAGGGCCAGATTTGGGTACTTCGGCGAGCGCGTGGATGGTGGAATCATCACTCAGCAGATGAGTTTCGACTTCTCCGAGTTCAAGTCTTTGTCCGTTCACTTTAGCCTGACTGTCTCCACGACCGCAGAACTTGAGTGAGCCATCACTGAGTTGTCGTACCAGATCGCCCGTCTTATAGAATGCAAATGTCTCTTGTGCAGCCCCTGCAAAGCGGGACACCCATGACGGTTGGGAGATGAAGGACTTTAATGTCTTTTCAGTATCCCCCAAATACCCCTTCGTAATATTGGGCCCTTCGATAACAAGTTCTCCAACAGCTCCAATTGGTGAGAGAATATCGTGGTTAACAGGGTCTACAACCCAGGCTCTGCATCCAACTGGTTTACCTATGACGGTTGGGTCGGGCTCATAAGTCTGAGGGAATTGGCAGGCGACGCAAATGACGGTCGTCTCTGTCGGTCCGTAACCATTGAACAGTCTGACTTTTCCAAGCCATGTATCCACGCAGTCTTTGTCAACCGCCTCACCAATGAGCACCAAAGTGTGAACTCCAGGAATTGAATTGGGGTCAAGTGTTCGGACGAATGTCGGCGTTAGCATAACCCAGTTGACACCAACGCGTTCAATAAAGCTTGTCACGTTGTTCATACGCTCTTCATCAGAAGGAACGCAGACGCATCCACCGTGCACAAGTACTGTGAAGATTTCGGCAATGATGGAGTCAAACGTATAGGCGCCAAATTGAAGCGCTCTGGTGTTTTGATCGATCCCTGTGGCTGGTCCGTGGGCATACATACTGCAACAGAGAGACTGGTGAGGAACTACAACTCCTTTCGGTTTGCCTGTAGATCCTGAAGTAAAGAGAACATATGCTGTATCTTGAGATTGCGCGGATGGATGAGTTCTGAGGCTTGTGCTAGCAACATCTCCGTTCTCTTCAAGAGCCGCGACAAATGCCTCGTTGATGACGACGACATGTTGGCTTCTCTGTATCTGGCTCATTTTTTGTGAAGTAGAAGTGGAGGCTATGACAATCTTGGCATTTGTATCCTCAAGGATGCCTTCAATGCGACTGGTGGGTGAAGCAGGATCCAGGGGAACGAAGGCTGCGCCAGCTTTCAGAACACCCAGCATGGAGACAATTGCCCAAACCGACTTTTCCATGCACAGCGGGATCATAACACCTGGGCTTGCGCCTAAAGATCTTAAGTGCGCGGCCAAGCGTGTGCTCAGCATACTTAACTGCGCGTAGGTAAAGTTGTTGTCGAGCGAGCATACTGCAATTTTTTCGGGGTGACGAGCAGCCTCGGCTTCAAAGAGGTCATGAGCGCATGCATCGGTCACTGGAAGTTGATCTTGGTTCCACTGTAAGAGTTGATTACGGTGGTCCTTTGTGAATAGATCTAATTCCGCTATCCTGCGATGGGGGTTCTGCAGAATTTGACCGACGATGGATGTGAAGCAGCTGATGAGGTTTTCGGCATCGGCTTCTCCAAGAAGATTAGACTTGTAGTCAAGCACGAAAAGCAATTCGTCGCCAGTATCCTCGATATTGACAACAATGTCATATTCAGCAACCGTGTGCACATGGGTGAGGTTTAGGCTGATCTCATCGGATGTGCGCCGAAGTTTTGGTCGCCTTTGGACGTCAACCAACGTGTTGAAGAATCCGCCGTTGATTTGCATTCTGCGCTGAATTGATGCCAGCGAGCATTGCTCGTGAGGCAAAGAATTGGCAATGTTCTTTCGGAGCTGGCTTGCAAGGTCGACCAGAGTTGTAGTTTCGTCCATTCGAGCTCGGGCTACCATCATGCTGATATAAGTGCCAAGTGCCTCCTGGACTTCTGGTAACGGCACATTATGACGGCCTGAGGAGATATAGCCAAAAGCTACGTCGTCTCTCCCCAGATAGGCCCGTAGAAGTACTGACCAAGCAGCATGGAAAAGCATAGAAAAGCTAACTTTTGAGCTTTTCACCATATCCAAAATACCATCCCGGTCAAGGTTGACTTGTCGACGACATCTCTGTGGTAGTTCTTCATTCGTCCTGTTGACGCGAAGTCTGGGAAACATGGATGGCTGGGAGCCCTCCAGAAACGTTTGCCAGTATTTCAGTTTTTCTTCCTCAGAGTTGCTCTGGAGGTGTTGCACAAAGCTACGGAAAGGAACCCCCATAAGTTGGCGAGTTGGGTCATCGTAGAGACGCATGAGCTCGTGAAGGATTTTCATGCTGGAAATCGCGTCAGAGACGCCATGGTGTAGTTCGATCCTGAGACCCTCGGGCCCATTTAATGGCTTGCAGAATGTTAAGCAGTGAGGGGCAACACGACCATCTTCCCATGATGGTTCCCTCGTTGCTATATCGTTGAGAGTCTCGGCTTGGATTTGCTGAATTCCTGTAGGTACATTTCTCAAAACAATCTGATGGAATAACCCATCTCCAGATGTTGATTGAACAAAGACTGTTCGTAGAGCAGCAGACTGTCGGACGATGCTGTCCCAAGATTTTTGAAGGCGCTCCAGATCAAAAGTGGCGCCATTTACTGAATGCAATTCCATAGTGGCACGAATAATGTAATCCTCAGTGCCTTGCGTCTGACTCGTTAAAATGCCCTCTTGAAGAGGTGTGCAAGGATAGACATCCTCAATATCGCCGAGGCAGTATTGAGGGAACTTGACGAGAAATGCGTTTTTGACATCAGTGCTTCCAAATTCAAGGTCTTCGGAAGTTGAGTCTGCTGATGTGATGCCTTCTGACATGGTATCTGTCTCTGTGGTCTCGTGAGACGCAACAGAGATTGGGCCGCCCTTTGCCTCCATTCCTTGAGGGCTACCGGAGATCATAGACCTTTCCACTTCGATTCGTCCAATGACCACAGTGTCAAAGTTTTCACTCATGGTGGATGAAGTGTTAAGAGATGGTTGATGAATTTGGGTACAACGTTGTCTGTGCTAAGCAAACGTTGGTGTATATCGGGGTTGAGCGTGATTAAACACTGCCAACGATAAAAAAAATATCGTAATTTGACTAAGAAGTAGCAAGCTACACTAATTTCAAATAACAAATACCCAACTGCTAGAGTTGCAGTATGTGTGATCAATATCTGGATATATATTTACTGCCCATTACATCCAGCTTTCGGGGGATATCTGGTGGCTAAGCAGTTTAATGAGACTGGAGAGTTAATTCTCAGATTCCTGACGCTCACTAGTCTAACCAGGCCGTACTCCGTACGAGTACGCATACCCTTACCAGAGATTAGGAAATAGGATTCTGTATCCACTGCAATCGCTAGGAAGATACGGCAAGCTGGGGTTGATTAACCGGAATCCGGATCTGGCATCCTCAATAGTGGTTAGCGTGAGCGAAAGCCACGACCGAGATCTGGAGAGATCAAGCAGGCACTGGAGTCCGAAAGTGTGGGCCTGAAAGCACCATGTTTCAGCCCATGAACGGCTCTAACTCAGCCGAGGCGGAATAAGTACGAGTAACGACTAAGACATCAAGTGTCCCTTGCTCAGCATCGACATTGGTTCCGGGCATTTCAATGGGATTTTCAAGGTTCCCGCGAGTTAAAACGTTAGTGATAGGCTGAGTGGCGTGATGGCTAGGATAAGAGCTAGACCATGTGAGATGTTGGCTTGCGGCATTGGTGGAGAATCGCCAATCCTCCGAACAAAAGACCACAGTCGTTGGCCAACCAAGTCAGAAGCTACCCAAGCCACCAGACCGGGTGACAGCTTAATTGAGCCGGTCGCCTAGTAACCCCCACTGCTATCGTCGGACACCGAATCCAACGGGAAATATGTGCTCCTGGCCTCTACAAATGCTGGCGTGCTGACGAGAGCTCAAACATTCAAGAGCTTACGAATCGGCTGTTTGGTTGTTTTGTCCTCCTTTCAAACAATGCAGGGTCCAAAGTGTTGATGGTTTGGGTTGCGGCCGAGGCTGATTCCCTGGTAAACACCTCGTGCTACCTCTCCACCTGGCACACACGGCAAGTCACCTGCCATATTCAGCAAGGCTGGCTTTTTTAAGTTGTTTTTTAGCGATGTCTCCCCTATTCCGAAAACTCCACGTTACTGATTGTGAATTATGTCTCTGAACTTGTGAATATCGGTATTATTCCGAATTACCGACTTTGGCGACTTAGGCTGTCATGTGAGCCCGTTCGATCTTGTCGACCTTATTCTGCATACTATAATATTATTATTTCTTATCTCGGACTCTTCCAATATTGGGTAATTTTAGCTGCATCGTATCGTCATGATTCCACATAGTATATGGGTATTGCTATACTTTCATCAAGTCGGTGCGCGGCTTTTCGTGATGTGCTTTACCCTGCAGTCACTCTTCTAGTAACTCTCTCGGGGAGAACTTGCTGCATATTCGCAATTTTTTCAGCAATTGTATGTGAGACATGGTGTTGTAGTTAGTGGAGCCCAATACGAGACGAATAACCTACGCGGATCTGATTTGATAGATTGGCTAGCTTCGCAGACAACATCTACGAAGTATTAGGTACTTAATCCAAGGCCAAAATATTCGAGTAAGCAGTCTGCAAGTCAAAGACTATCCGTAAACCATAGACGAATTACTCAAAAAAGTCAAGACGTTATGATGGTGATTGCTCGAACTCGGCGAATTTCACGCGTACAGCCATAAAAAGACATTTACTATGATAGCCACGATAGTAAGAAAACTTCAAATGAATTATATCGATGAGCGTACTTGAGATTGTCCCACAGTTTGCGCGTTTGAGGTGTCGTATGGGTATGAAGTATATACGACGGTATGGGGGATGCGAATATCGCCGCAATCTTGCTAGCGTATGTAGGGTAGCCTGCAGGAGCACCACCCACCACCACTACAACACCAACTGC
Organism: Trichoderma harzianum CBS 226.95; assembly: GCF_003025095.1. Lineage (NCBI taxonomy): Eukaryota > Fungi > Ascomycota > Sordariomycetes > Hypocreales > Hypocreaceae > Trichoderma > Trichoderma harzianum. Next base: position 160,561 of record NW_020209274.1, read on the forward strand.
TCGCACATCACGAGATTCTGTGCATTTCTATATTATCAGCAAGCGAGAAAAAACTAAGATAAAATAAAATTCCCAACATCTACGTCCCGAAGGAAATCCTGAATTGTAATACTCTGAAATAATCCAGAGGCATCGTTGCCATAGGAATCCCCTACAGACACTTAGGCATAAAAGTTCTGTTGTAGGTGGTCAATAGCCTTCAAAGTAACCTAACTCGGTGCTTCTCCAGTCGGAGTGCATTTGCTAATCAACCGAGGGTGCTGGGGGTACTTAGGATCCGTGGTACTTTAGTATCTGTCGTATACACGTTCGAATGTATTATAATTTAACGGTAGCGATTACTAAACAAGAGTCCCTCCGGGTTTATTGCACAACTTTGGATCGCGATGTACATACACAACTGAAAGCTCAATCCCGAAGGAAATCCTGAATTGTGATACTCTGAAATAATCCAGAGGCATCGTTGCCATAGGAATCCCCTACAGACACTTGGGCGTAAAAGTTCTATTATGGGTGGTCAACAGCCTTCAAAGTAACCTAACTCGGTGCTTCTCCAGTCGGAGTGCGTTTGCTAATCAACCGAGGGTGCTGGGGGTGCTTAGGATCCGTGGTACTTTAGTATCTGTTGTGTATACGTTCGAATGTGTTGTAATTTGACGGTGGCGATTACTGAACAAGAGTCCCTCCGGGTTCATTGCACAACTTTGGATCGCGATGTACATACACAACTGAAAGCTCAATTGAGCTTGTGCAGTTGAATTCACATGCCGTACTAATGTTTAGCTTCAATCTGATGGCATCATCTCAACCAACTAAGTCCGCTTCTCGTTGCCAGATGTGCTTGCTAGCTGCGCATCAGTTGCCGGTTGGCGAGCCCGTGATTAACGCTACAGACACGGTTGCTTATTTTGTCTCACAAGCGCCCTGGGTTGATGAAGGATGCAATTCCTCGTAGAGCTAAATGAGGGGTATTTCGGATCTTGTGAGCTACGCTATGCTAGTAGAGTACTAGCAGGCCATGGACGGGACATGCCACGCAGCAAGTGATACTGACAATAATACGTGTGGCGACAATGGAAAATTAAACAGACATGGAACTATTTTCCCACCGAGATGATAACACACCACATGTAACGAGTACTTGTAACGGAGTTCCTTCGGTACGTGGTGGGATCACCAAAGCCCCACACGGCTTCAACTCTGTGCCTCGATTACTTTACCGCATTTTGGGCGAGTAACTTCCCAAATAGTTAACAAGATTACATGGCGTTTATTCCGTAATTAATTAGGAATCTATTAAATAAACAACTAGAAGTAAAAGAGAACTAATTGGTACCTGTCTCAAGCCATTGGCCGCTGCCACGACCTGTATTATTACCCTAGGCATCTTAACTACCCTTAGGCGCCGCACGGGAATAACTAAAATGATTGCTGCTAGGGGTGTTTTGTCAGGTACTTAGCTGCCCTTTGCAATTTAGTGAGGGAGGTACCCCCATACCTCGGAGCAATGGATGAGATCCCTTCATTGGACTGGAGAAATTGGAATCGTACTCCGTGCATATGCTGAATTAGTGCACAGGTAGCCCTGGAGCCGTATCTCCAAAAATTCAAGGGTCCTTTTTCTCCTTCAGGCTGTGTGCGCTGCTGGCCCGACAAGGACTCTGCATGCCGTAGGATTTGGGTAGCGCATCCAACAGCCAGCGCGCATGCAAGCCGACAACTGCTTATTAAATAGCTACCCGACGTTCCTTTCTACCTTTCGCCCTCACATTCGGCCTTGTTGAGTCTCGGTATTCGAACCCAATTGCACAAGACTGTTGTTGACAATGTCTGAACAACCGAAAACCCGCCAAAAGTTTCGCAGCAGTTGCACCAACTGTGCCACGGCCAAAGTCCGCTGCAGCACAACACGGCCTGAATGTGCCAGATGTGTGGAGCGAGGACTCGAGTGTTTATATGCTCCATCAAACCGCTATGGGCGACCCCCAGCTTCAGCGTGCAATCAGAAAGCAACATCATTACGGAGTCCGCAAGTAGATGGATGCGACTTGACCATGAACGATTATGCATCCGACAGTGCGACGTGGGACTTCAATTCCTGGGTGCCCGCGTCAGCGTGCAACCTAACCACGCGGGACGTACACTGCGAGATCGATGCGTTCTCGGCGGCAGCATACTATGAGGAGTGGAACCTGGAGGACATACCACAGCTCGTGGCCGCGAGCAGCCACGGCGGCAGCTCCATGAACACCAACAGCCCGAAAAACAGCTCTAGCGGCGCCTCCGACGCGTCAGAGTCCGTCCACAGCTGCCTGGCCCAGGCGGCTGCCATCCTCGTCGATATCCGAAATGACAGCACCTCAACCGACTTGACTTGGGCCGCGGCCAACGTCGACGTGAAGACCATCGTGGGCGATGTTATCTTCGCAAACCGAAGGGCTACGGGCCAGGTGTCGAGAATCATGGAGTGTGCATGCCTGGCTGCAGATTATCAAATCTCCGTTGTGGTGTCATTGATCTGCTTCCACATGATTGACAGGTACGGCAAGGCAGTGGCTGCCGCAAGGGCGACGTTGGGGGGGAGTATGCTGGGAAAGAATCATGTCATTGGCTCTGTCCAGATTCTTCTCGACGAGCTACGCCGGATAACACCCTTGATTGGAAAATCAACGATGCGGATTGGGGAGCCTCCCGGATCAGCAGGGGCCATGGGGATTCCGGTGTCCGGTTTTGACCAGCTCCAGAGAGATCTGGAGCACCACTTGTTCGCCGTATTGGGAGACGCGGAGAGTTTCTTGCATCAAGCATCAGAATGATCTAACCAATAACGGATCTTCGGAGAGCGTGGATTGGTCCGGAGTATGGGAGTCAATATAAGAGGGTGGTGTTGGTGGTCTACGGACTTCATATTAAAGCGGAACCATGGCTGTTTGCAGGACTAGGCGGACATATATTTAGCTCAACGATAGCTTGGCGATTTTTGAATGACTGTTTATAATGAATTGGAATTAGGTTTTATGGAGTACACACATTTTAGATGCCATCTAAACCGATGGGTTAGGATATTGACAGTATATGTGGTTCTTAAGGGCGTAGCATCCAAGTAAGGATAGGCTGTATTACTCTAATATATCACACCGGATCACAATACAAGTTGATCATGGCAAGAACTACGCTGTAGCAACCAAGAGAATCACATTTATGTTATAATACGACTGAAGTTGAATCAATTCGACGCAAAACTCCATGACGTAATCGTCGTCGTGGTGATCCGACCCTCTTTGGATATCCACAGTTGAGATCCGCGAGGAAATCGCTAGCGAAAAATGGAGATTTTGAGGGTCGATCTGGGGATTTTGGAGTGGGAATCGCAAACTATTAGGAAACCGGCCACGGATGGACCCCTGTCAAGCTCTGTCAAGGGAGTGGTCTTAGCTGTGATTTCGCTCTCCGATGTGGATCTGACGTGCGTCAGGCAACTTCCGGTGCCGACGCCTGGGGTGCGGTTAAAGAATTTGGACTCCGAAGGAAGCAGCCTAGCCGGCTAGTCTTGATATCTGGATTGAGCAGAGTCCGTTAACCTCTCTGGGAGAGTATGTAGGTACCTATTGGTCGGTAGATCTCAGGGGAGCCCTTTGCGTGATCGACATCCATATGAAAAAATCAATCAAACGGTTAGCTGTGTTTCCTGTGGGTGAGTGACTATGGTCCTGCTACTTGTCTTTTATTTGCAACCCATTTGTCAGAGAGGGTTCTATAGAGAATCCATTATTGCGAAACATGTCTCTCAAAGGAGCGCTTGATTACCCATCTGGACAGCTTATGGTAATTTGAGTAGGTACAAGCCCTTTGCCGCCTTTGAATCGTCGCTCTAAACTGACTATAGTATTATTCGGTGACCGATTTGAAGGCTTTGCACGGAGTACGGAGCTGATTTCTTTAGCACCTATTCAACGCCGGAGAGAACAAAGGGTCCTAGAATGTTTCTCGTCTGAAGCCTGTCCTGGACTGGGTCTCAGACGCGTCTTTCTGTGATACAGCAACGTACATCCTTGCCATAGAGTAACACGATTCAGAGGTCATTCTATGAATGGGGTCATTTTGCTCCGGGAAGGATTATCAATCATCACAACAATGTCAGTAAACTTCTCCGGCTTCGGTATCCGAATTACTGAAGAGAAACAGCAAACGGGTTCTACGGCTACTCCACTGTCTTCTGCTTGCCAGGTTTCTGATGACCATCTCTTGGCAGGAGAAGGAGAGAGGTGTATCATTGTGTACGACGAGACTTTCTGGTTACCATGCTGATGTTATCATAATGTTAGCACTGAGGTGTTGGAGTGATGTACCGAGATTGAGTGGAGTAGCGTCGACGATACCAAGTTTTTCAGCGAAAATAACGACAAAGGCATGTACCTACGGCTTGGTTTCAGCATATTGGTACTAACAATTTCATTGTACAGCAAATGTAGTAAGGAGTAACGATACAATAATGTTCGGAATTGCGTTAACGCCTTGAGCATCAAGGGTTTACCCCCTAAGTGGCTACTGGACTTTCCTCGTGAGGTTCACGGAGCGTCTATGGTGATCAGAGAATCAGTATATAAGATGCAGAGCAGCTCTCACACGACCATGGCAAATTTCACGACATTAGACAACAATTACGGAGCCGGAAGCGATTCGCAGCAACTTCAATCCTCGATAAAAACGTCCCAAGTTACATAATCATCTGCTTATCTATTATTCAAGATGGAACAAAATAAGGCCAACTCACAGCCAGACACTCTTACAAACATGGACGATGGATCCATTGCGATCGTGGGCATGGCATGCCGCTTTGCCAACGTAGCATCTCCAACCCAGTTTTGGGATATGATCGAGAAGGGTCGGAGCGGTCATGGCAGAATACCTGAGCGGTGTTTTGATGCTGACGCCTGGTATCACCCTTCGAGAGGTCGACGTGGAGCGGTAAGTGTCTTTTACATGTAAAAAAAAAAAAAAGAAAGAAAACAGTTGCCCTTTAGATGTTACATTGATCAATTATTGCGAGTTCCTTTTCTTCTTTAGAGACTATATCAATGATGTTGCAGTAATTAACATTTTCATCCTCACCAGGTCATCACCAAATCTGGATTCTTTCTTGACGATGTCTCACATTTTGATGCCCCCTTCTTTTCCATTACGGCAAGTGAAGCGGCCGCTATGGATCCAATGCAAAGGTTGGGGCTTGAAGTAGCATACGAGACGTTTGAAAACGGTGTGTTTCATTCACTCAGGGGATGCCTTTAGATCACTGACTGAACTCAACATAGCGGGTATTACAATGCAAAAGCTTTCAGGGAGCAGGACTGCGGTTTATAGCGGTGTCATGACTGCTGACTATCAGGAAATCGCCGAAGGGGATTTATTTTCTCTAGGAGATCATCCCGGGTCTGGAACTGCAAAGTCGATCTTGGCCAACCGTATATCATGGTTCTTTGATCTTCGCGGCCCTAGCCTCTCACTGGACACGGCTTGCTCTTCTGCTCTCTACAGTCTTCATCTTGCTTGCCAGGCTGTGCAAGCTGGAGAATGTGACCAGGCACTAGTAACTGGCACGAATCTCATCTTGCATCCTAATCTCATGGCTCAGTTTACTGCGATGCACATGATCACACCTGACGGAATTAGCCACACATTTGATGAGTCGGCTAATGGATACGGTAGGGGTGAAGGAGTGGCTGCCGTGATGGTTAAGCCTCTCAAGGATGCCATTAGAGATGGAGATGTGGTTCGGGCTGTTATTCGTGCTACGGGCGCAAATTTCGACGGCAAGACTACCGGCATGACCGTTCCAAGCGGAGATGCCCAAGCTGAATTGATTCGTGAGACGTACAAGAAAGCTGGCATTTCCATGAATGACACTTGTTATTTCGAGGCACACGGCACCGGAACACCACTAGGGGTACGTGAACGCACTGGCATTTTCATCTCTTACTTATAAATAACTAACCCCGTTCATCCGCGTGTAGGATCCAATTGAGATGCAGGCTATCGCCCAAACCATTGGTGCCGAGCGAAAAGCCTCGAATAATGGTCCTCTCTATGTCGGTAGTGTCAAGCCCAATGTCGGCCATACAGAGGGTGCAGCTGGTCTGGCCGGCCTCATCAAAGCAGTACTGTGTCTCGAAGCTGGCATGATACCTGCCGTGACTCGCTTGAAAAAGCTGAATCCCAAGCTACACATGGACGACTGGAATCTGATTGCGCCGATGGAAAACGTATCGTGGCCCCAGGCAGGTGTTCGACGAGCCAGCGTGAATTCATTCGGCTTTGGTGGCGCAAATGCTCATGCGATTCTTGATGATGCATTGCATTATCTCTCCTCACGTGGGATTCATGGACGCCATATCACACATCCAACCCCTCTCCTGGGCCACTTGTCCATTAACCTGGAGCATGGATCATCCTCATCATCCGCAACGTCTTCCTCAGATTCTTCTTGTTCTGATAGCGAGGATAATTCTACTAGCATTGGAGATGACACCGCCAGCGAGGATACCCCAGACGTAGAGCAGCAAGATCATCTATTTGTTTTCTCCGCCCAAGACCAAGGTAGCTTGGACAAAGTTGCTTCAGGCTACGCAGAGTTTCTCAAAGATGAGCCCCAGAAAGACAACATTGCTACCATGCAGTCATTGAGTCACATTCTTTCAGAAAAGCGGACCAGACTGGATTTCCGAAGTTTTGTTGTGGCACATAGCTTGGCCGATCTAAGTGCGTCTCTTGAGGCAAACCAACTTCCCCGCGAGCGCTCGTCTCCCAAGGACAAAGCCATATTCGTTTTTACTGGCCAAGGTGCTCAGAGAGCCGGTATGGCTCGTGAGTTATTCTCTGACCCAGTGTTTAGCGAGAGCATTCGGCGCAGTCAGAAGGTAGTGACAGCCTGCGGTGGTGATTGGGATATTGAACATATGCTCATGACGGGGTCGGCACAAGAGCTAGGAAACCCGCTGTACTCGCAGCCTCTTTGTACGGCTATCCAGATTGGTTTGGTGGATATGCTATCTACTTGGAATGTACAGCCAGCTGCTGTTATTGGTCATTCATCCGGCGAAATAGGTATGCATCTCCCTCCTCCCTAAAAGTTGCTAATATGGCTAACGCCTTCACACTCAACCAGCTGCCGCCTATTCCTCAGGTGTTTTATCTCATGAAGATGCTATGTACGTGGCCTACTACCGTGGCACACTTTCCAGCGTCGTCTCGTCACGAGCCGGAATTCAGGGCAGCATGCTGGCCGCAGGAATTTCCGAATCTGAGGCCGCCAAATACATCGATGGCAAGGATTCGGTCTCAATAGCCTGCATCAATAGCCCATCTAGTGTAACACTCTCTGGTGAGAGCAGCGCAGTTGCAGAAGTACACGATGCTTTGGTAAAGGACGGCAAGTTCTCTCGCCAGCTGCGGACGGGGGTGGCTTACCACTCTCATTACATGGCGGTCGTTTCTGAGGATAGCAAGCGCTTGTTAGCCGGCCTAGAAGATAGGCTGAGACCAGTGCGAGTGCCGATGTTCTCTTCTGTGACAGAGCAGCGCATTGAGGGCAGCATACTCGGCGGAAATTACTGGATGGAGAATATGCTGTCCCCCGTCCGATTTGCTGGAGCACTGCGCAATCTTGTAACTGGTGCGGATATCCATGGCGACGAACTGCTAGACACTGAATACAGCGCGATTATCGAGATAGGACCCTCCAAAACGCTGCAGGGTCCGATTAAGCAAATTTTAACTGCTATCAGCCCTCGTCTAGCAAAGAAGCTGCCATATCGCTCCATGCTGGTGGCTGGGAGCCACGCACGCAAGACATCACTCGAGGCTGCGGGATTCCTTTGGTCGACGGGACATTCAATTGACCTGGGAAAAGTCAACGGAATCTCAGCAGCATCCGAGTTGGACCTGTGCATGCTCCCCCGCCTCCCGAGTTACCCTTGGAATCATGAGAATAGCTTTTGGCACGAGCACCTAGCTAGCCACGCTGTCCGTGTCCGAAAAGAGCCCAGAACGGATCTCTTAGGAATGCCGGTTGATGGTCAGAATCCTTTCGAGCCTAGATGGCGCAACATTCTCAGCGTGGCTGAGAATCCATGGCTAGCGCATCATCGTGTGGCCTCGGCTTGTTTGTTTCCTGCTGCTGGATATCTTGTCATGGCTATTGAAGCCGTGTTGAAGTTGGCAGCAAAGGATGTACAGAAAGGTCGAGTACTCAAAGGTATTGAACTTACAGACGTGACATTTGAGACGGGACTTGCTCTTCAAGACGATGGGTCGGCCACCGATATTTCTATAACTCTCAAACCGTATGCGGCTATGGACGCAGTGTATAGTTTCAGCATTTACTCTGACTCTTTTGACCAGCCTGTACGCCGCCTTGTGGTTGGCTCTGTTGCTGCTACTTATGAGGGCCAACATCAACAAGAAGACCACGGGTTTGAACTGGAAGTACAAAAACAGGAGTGGGAGGCGACTAGAGTCAAGTTACTGAAGACACAAAGACTGGCCGTCCAGCCTGTCGATGTCAAAGAGTTCTATGCGAAACTTGCATCCATTGGGCTGGAATATGGCCCGACCTTCCAGGCTCTAGAAACCATTGATACTGTTTCCTCAGAGAATGGAGCCTTGTCTGATGGTGCTGCCTGCGGTACTCTCAAGGTGCCTGACACCAAGGCAATTATGCCCATGGAATATGAGTTTCCGCATCTCTTGCATCCTGCGACGCTGGATTCTGCGTTCCATCTGGCCTTCGCTGCACTCGAGACCCAGGAGGAAATGCTGCGCCCAGCAGTACCAGTTTCCATTGAGCGTGTTTTCATCTCAGCTGATTTGCCTTCCAGTCCTGGTTCCAAATTTCTCGGCATGGCCTCAACCAAACGCACCGGAAAAGCGTCACTCGTCGCCGATATCCTCTTTGCTGATACGGAGGTTCGTGGCCCGCAGATTGTCATTGAATCGATGGGATTGAGCGACGTGGGAGAGGCATCTCAAGACGCTGGATATGCCACAAATTCAGTCGCCAGCAATCTGCGGACAGCTGACATCGTATGGAAAGAGGACATTGCCATGATGAAACTGCCTTCCCATACTAATATCCAGGATAGCCCATTGCTGCTTACCTCATGGCTCGAATGCTACTTACACAAATATGCCAACGCGAATGTCTTATTTGCCGGAGCTGAAAAGGACATGGATCTTCTAGAAACTCTCCGGTCCACAGTTGCATCACATCAGAGGGCTGGTGGCCGGGGTAAGATGTTTTCCTGCCCAATTCCGCAGGCGGACACAAGTGAGGACCACACTACACTCCCAGCATATATGCAGAAGTCTCTTGCAAATGGCCCTTATGATGCAATCATACTGGTTGCTCACGGAGGCCGAGGAAACAGTCTCTTTTTGCATTCCATTCCACGCCTTCTTAACCCCGGTGGCCAAATAGCGAGGCTCGATGACAACGGCCGCATATATATGCAGAAGGGGGATGAGGTGAGTATTACTGTAGATGGCAGCGAAACTAGCCACTCTGGCATGGCCAACTCGAAACAGTCATCGTCAATGTTGTTGAGTACGTTAATGCCAGAGGGTGTGATCATACTCGAGCGCGGTGTCAACGACCAGAATCCGGAAGCCCTGCGGCTACGCGATGCTTTGACTGACATTCTAGGCCAATATGGAGTCCCAGTGACTATTCAGGGCATGGTAAGTGGCTTCTGTTCTCTATGGCCGATAGCAGTTTGTCGAGCTAAGCTTTTCCCTATTGCTGCCTTGTTTTGTGACATGAATATTATCGTCGATCAACCCAATCCCCTGATTCTTTTCTTCTTATTCTCAAGAAATGTGTGATTTGGATATTCACTAATAGTGATATTCGATTCTTAGGGTCAAACTCCTATTGAAACCACCAATTCGTACATCATCTCGCTGGCAGAATATGGCCAAAGCCTTGTCTACGATTGGGGCAAAGAGGATTTGATCCAGTTCCAAAGTATGGTGGCCAGCGCACGCTATGTGCTTTGGTTGACTACAGGCGGCTTAATGGCTCCTGATGAAGACGGCCTGAGGTACAGCCTTACTCAAGGGTTGTTGCGTACGGTTCGAGCAGAGTACCCCCAGCTGGTGCTGCCGCATCTGGATATTTCACCAAACAGCTCAAGCCTTTGCGAAGACATGGCGTCCATTGTGACCAAGATTCTGAGTATGACTCTGCCTGGCATTGACTCTGAGGTCCTTGTCGAGACTGAGTATGCTGAGCTGGACAACAAAATCTTCATTCCCCGTCTCGTTCGTAATGCGGCTATGGATGCTGAGATTGAATTGCTGGCCTCCAACACCACATCGATTGACATCGGGTTGAATGAGTGTTGCCAGCCCTTGAGATTATCCACGGCGGAAGGGTCTGTACAATGGACGCCATGCGAGCCTCATAGCTCCGTAGGCCCTGGCAAAGTTATGGTAGAGACCAGATACGTCGCTGGCTCGACTTTGGAAACGGCTCCTATGCCGTGGGCCGTTGTCGGCATCGTCCGCAAGGTAGGAGCCTGCGTGTCCGATTATCACGCGGGCGACTTCGTTATACCCCTCGACGTCTCCATGGACCTTGATGTGAAAACTAGCTTTATTGCCAGCACTTCTGATCTTCTTAAAGTACCCGAAAATATCTCGGCTACGCAATTAGCATACTGGATAACGCCGTTCATTGTGGCGCACCAAGTTCTTATTAACCAACAGCAAACAACTTCATCAGCTTCTTACGGATTGCTGTCTAATGCTAAGATGATGAGCCAATTTACATCTGATCTGGGCAAGAAACTACAGCCAAATCTTACACCTCCAGACAGTGCAGGCCACTCGCCTCTCCGGAGTTCAACACCAGAACTCCCAGAGCGACAACATGCCGATACCGGGGGTGTCCTGATTGATGTGGAAGATTCGGCTTTGAGAGCTGCTCTGGGACAAACCGCACATTGGCTTGGCCTAAATGTGTTTATCGTAGTACCCGAAGGTGAAAAGGTCGACGAGGACGAGCTTGCAGGTTGTACCATCCTGCATCAGATGACCCGTTCATTCAGCAGGATGATGCGAAACAAAACTGGTGCTTCGGGTATACACCTTGTATTGTCGTCGCTTCAGAATCCGGCAACTGTACAGCATCTGATGGCTAGTCTCGGGCCAGGTGGCCGCTTCGTGGCAGTCAACCCTTCAACTAACCGTGAGAACAACCTGAGAGCAGCTACGCCTCGTTTCGATGTTACGCTGGAGCGTCTCGATACTGCAGATATGGATACATCCAATATGCGGATTTCCATGCGCGCCGTATTCGGATTATTCTCTAGCAAGACTTTGACTCTCCCGCCGCTACCGCCCTCCAGCCAGAAGCCCATATCAGAGATTGGCCAACTTTTAGATCAAGCACAGGATCACCGACCCATGATCTTCTCACTGGGGCCTCAATCATTCGTTCCAATGCTTGTATCTGGACTCCCTACTCTGCAGCAGAGTAGGCTGGATCCCAGTGGCACATACATCATTTCTGGTGGCATGGGTGCATTGGGTCTTGAGATGGCAGACTGGCTATGCGAACAAGGGGCCCGCCACATACTTCTTCTATCACGATCTGGGAAACCAAATGACTCAGCCCTCTCCGCGATCCATCGTCTTTCCCAGCAGGGTTGTCGGTGTGATGTGATACGCTGTGACATTATCTCGGCTTCTGATGTAGAGTGCGTGGCAAGTCAAGCCAAAAAGGAGAATTGGCGCATTCGCGGTATCATACAAGCTGCCATGGTGCTGGCTGATTCTCCATTCGAGTCTATGACAAGCGAGCAATGGAATACAGCCACAGCACCGAAAGTCCAGGGTTCCTGGAACTTGCACCATGCTTTAGGCTGCCATAAGGATCTCGACTTCTTCATTTTGCTTTCATCTATTTCTGGAATTATCGGCAACAGCGCCCAGGCTAACTATAGTGCCGGCAATACGTTTGAAGATGCACTAGCGGTTCACAGACGCCATCGAGGTTTCCCTGCCACCAGTCTGAATCTTGGTCTTGTCAACATGGATACGGGCAACATCGGTTCAGTGGATGACTTCGTCAAGAAGTTTCCGCATCTTGCATCAGTTCTGGTTGGCAAGAAGGAAGTTAAGGCTGCATTGCAGCTTGCTATCCGCGGCATCGGCTTGAATGGTTTGCAAATACCCAGCCAAGTGGTAGTGGGTATCTCGGGCTCTATCCAACTTGACGACAACGGAGGCAGCAGCTGGTCTACTGACCTGAAATTTGTCCATCGACTTGATCGACAGCTACAAGGCGATACTGCGGGCGAAAAACAACAAAAGGTAAACTACGAAAAAGCCATCAAGAGTGCTAAAACAACCGAAGAAGCAAGATTAATTATCGAGGATGCATTGCGTGTCCATGTTGCTGCGGCTATGTCGTCTGATGCATCCAACATTGACGTGGATAAATCAGTGACAGCGTACGGAAGTAAGTGAAGATTGTTCCATTGCCCCTGTTGCCAATGAAATGTACTAATTTGTATTTTACAGTTGATTCTCTTAAGGCTACTGAGGTGCGGAATTGGTTCTTGAAGGAGTTTGATAGCCGCTTGTCCATATTCGAGATTCTCAGCCCAATGCCCATCTCGCGTTTGGCGCTGAGTATTTTGAAGAACTCTTCATATAGCAATTTGGTAGCTAAATGAAGTGAGGCTGGGGATAAAATATGATTGTATAATTTGTTTTAGCTTAATTTTGTTCATTTTATAAGAATTCTCATATTGCCCTTCGCAACTGACTCAAGATGACGAGACCTGATTACTTCTCCCCGAGAGTACATAAAGTGTATCAAAGTGGTGTCGATTGGGATTCCACCTTCCAAACGATGGACCAATTCTTTGATCTTGCAAGTTAATTTAAACTAGTGATTGCTTTTCGTCTCATCAATCTTGAATGCGGTATCCAGGTAAATAGAATCTCGAAATTGAGTAAAAGACTCCCAAATACGTCCGTGTCTTTGCACGAGTTCCACTTCGTTATGCTTATGCTATGGGTTTACTTCATTATCTCATTAGAATTACATGCCAAGTTACGGTCGATATATATCTATTTTAGAATGTCATGGATATGTTGGTATATCAAACTGCTGCGGTATTTCAACATTGTCGTCAAAATCCCATCGTATCTTGCGCTTTTTAGCCCAATCACGGATACGGTCGAAATCGCGACACGTATGTAGAACAGTGAGCCAAGGCTTGTTTCTTACTGGGTTGGCAACAGAGTAGTCCCAGTGCCAAACGGCTGGAGTAATATCGGCGTGACACATGATCGATTGTCGTAAACTTTCGAGACAATGACCGATGTGCCATGGGTTGATACTGTTTTTGACTCGATTTTCTTCAAACGCCTCATATGGATATGTTTCGGGAACCGTCCAATTCAGGGAAACTTCAGCATCTTTAACATATTCCCAATCTGAGAGATAAATAGGCGTGAAAGCTTTACGGAAGATATTCTAAAGGTCAGGTGTCAGTATTTCATTCATGCAGTATGATATGAGCACGTACAAGGCAGTGGAGTTGGTGAAATACGTCAAGCTCAACAATATATTCGTCTTCGTGACCAGGTACTGGTGATGTATAGTTTGGGAGTAATTTTGCTTGACCTTTAGGGATTGTAGATATACCAACTGATCAAGTATTAACGTTAGGTCATCAAACATGTGACATTGGAATATGGTATCATTTATGGGTGACTGACAATTGAACAAACCATCCCATGCCTTGTTCAGAATTTCTGAAGGGCCTCCTTGAAATTCGTCGGGGGCATCCACAATATTGGTATGGAATTTCGTTAATTTGTATTCAATCTCGTTTTGGGCCGGAGAATAAGCTTGGTGCGAAGCGTATAGTTTGTGTTGACGAAATCGATCCCAGCCATTAGTTCTGTCGTATATAATGATGGTCGCAAGTATGAATGACAGAATCCATGGGAATATCTTGGAAGCAATTATTAAATATGATGATAGGGAGTTACGCCGTGCGCTCCCATGAGAAAGACGAGAAGTATTTTGAAGGATGGCGTCCTCTCCGTAGTCACCGGTCAACAGAAGATCGTACGAATCCTTATTCATGACGAAGATCTCAGCGATCAGACACAATGAAAGAACATATAGAAAATGAGTTGGACAAAGGGGAGCCGTCAGTAGATACTGACGATCTAAATCGACTGAGCTTATCGAATTCAATATAGAATTACAATAGGCTCCCTGTTCGCAAAGTCTTTCCTCCTCCGGTCGGGCGGGTAGTTCGTATGCATCTTAGTGTCCCTATAGTTAGAGAGCATATAGCGAGAACTGCTATACGAACGATACTTCTAGTGTAAGATAGGCAAATCACAAAAGTGGCTCCAAAACTGCATACTAGAACCCATACGTTATAAGCAGTAACTGAAAATGGATGACTGAGATAAAAGAATTCAAAAGAGCCACCTCCATGGACCCTTTTTCGAAATTTCTATGTCAGCAGTAACTCCAAACGGCAGGTGTCTAAAGATTACCCCGCGAGATTGCAGTACTCTCACGACGACTTTCTTCGTCTGGACCATTTTTAGATCCGAAAGAGGTGCGAAAAATTGCTACTTTATACTAATAAGAAACCAACATCCGTTTTTATTTGGTCGAGGCTGGCCAAGAGAAACCATATATCTCACGAGCTAAGAAAAAAGTCTTTGGCGTGATGGGTGCCCCGCATGACGTATCACAGCCTAGGTTATCATAAGTTCGTGACAATTATCCCAAAGTGTACGATCGAGCGGTTTTTTTCATCTGGAACTTTTGCACGATGTCTTTGTTCTAATTATGATGTGATAATAGTAAATGCTTCATAAGGCGGTCTATTATAATTCTTTGATATTATAGCAGAAACAGAATAAACATTAAACTTGATTCATAAAATTATATCTTATCTGGGCCGAAACAACAAAGCTACTCTCGAGAGCATTATTGATGTATTTCCAATCACGATGCGGCTTCCATGGATGCAAAGATGGAGTATCAAGGGGAAGATCGACTGGGTATGACTTGACGGAGCTTAGTATACAATATTCCAAAATATATAAAGTTCTCCCAGGCTTCCAGTCTTGACTTCCTATGATATCACGTCTTCTTTTACCTATAACCTACCAAGAACACACTTATCACACTACTTATACTTTCAACATGAGATTTGAAAACGTCTTGTACTTGGCAGTTGCCGCTGTGGCTGCTGCCGCACCGGTAGAGCAGACAAAAAATGTTGTGGATCCTCACAACAGACTCTGGAAGGACAGTGAAGAATCGACAAATGTTGTGGACCCTCACAACAGGCTCTGGAAGGACAGTGAAGATTCAGTCAACGTTGTTGACCCTCACAACAGACTGTGGAAGGATAGCGAAGACTCGGTCAACGTTGTTGACCCTCACAACAGGCTCTGGAAGGACAGTGAAGATTCAGTCAACGTTGTTGACCCTCACAACAGACTGTGGAAGGATAGCGAAGACTCGGTCAACGTTGTTGACCCTCACAACAGGCTCTGGAAGGACAGTGAAGATTCAGTCAACGTTGTTGACCCTCACAACAGACTGTGGAAGGATAGCGAAGACTCGGTCAACGTTGTTGACCCTCACAACAGGCTCTGGAAGGATAGTGAAGAATCGACTAATGTCGTCGATCCTCATAACAGACTGTGGAAGGATAGTGAAGAATCCACCAATGTCGTCGATCCTCACAACAGACTCTGGTAAAGGTAAGAGAGTGGTTCTACTAAGTTAGCGAGCCTGAAATATCTAACTGTTTGGATCACATAGCTTCACTCAAGAATTTTAGTATCATTAGAGATTCCAGTGGGTTTAAAGAATATTCAGCACAAAACGATACTTTACTTTTGCTACTTATAGAGTAAATTATGCCCATAAATGGAAGAAGCTGGATTCCGATTAAATAAATATGAATTATGTTTATATTTCTGCCCGCACTTTTATTCAAACCGATTCATATTTTAGCGATATGGTTATATGAGATAGAAAATGTCTACAAGTAATATCTTGTCTTAGCTAGAGTACGCTGATGAAAAATTGTGCAGTTTCTTTGGGAAAGATTTGTTCTTTAATTCTGATTAAATTGTAGACAAAGAAAAGTATTGAATGCTCTCTTGAGCCTCAGGTTTTACTAGCTCCACACCAGTCTACCTGACAACGCCACTGTATTCTGCACATATGCTCTCTATATATTAAAAACCAGCCATAAACTCCTCAATAAAGTGTCCAATCTTGCGCAAAGACTGCTCTTCCTCCATGACGGCAAAATGGTCAGCTGCTGTTACGGTTCGTACCTGTAAACGAGCCTGCGGTACGAATTCTGCGTAACCATTGGTTTCGTCATCATCCCAGGCCTCGCCTTGGTTTGGTAAGCGCGGAATAATGAGTGCGTTGCCGTCGAAGGGGCGTGGCACGTATTCGTTGTGCAGAGTTATATTGTGACGGATTTGGTTAAGAAGGCCTTGACGGTAGTCAACGACTTCGGGCCCAGCCGCTGTAGCTTCGAGAGTGGTTGGCACCTTGAAGAACTTTTCGCAGTCAGCATCGGTCACACCACCAGGCCTCGTCGGGGCACGCTCTCTGGCGGCTGAGTCGATCAAGACCACACGAACATCGTCCTCCCCTAAGTGGCGCAGCTCATTGGCCACTTCATACGCTAACTGGCCTGCAAATGAGAAGCCGGCCAGCAGATACGGCCCAGTGGGCTGTTGCCGCCGTATGAGCGCAGAGTGCTCCACTGCCATAGCCTGCAATGAACTGTAATAATCGGGTTGGTGAAAGAAGATATTCTCAACTCCAATGAGGTTGAATGAGGGCAAATAGGGCGCCAAGATGCTGTGCTGCTTCGACGTGCCGGTAATAGCGAAGAACGCGAAGATTTGGCCCCGCGGCTGCGTACCTAAGGGTGCCTTGGGGTTGAAGTACGGAAGCAAGTAGTCGCTCCAATCATCCTCGCGCAGCGACCAGTCAATGTCTTGCGATCGCCCGTGTTGTTGAGGCGGCACCTGTTGCTCATATGTTGACTTTTCCGGTGCCTGGACGGTAGGCCGTAGTGTCAAAGCTGTTGCATCATGAACTGGAACGCTGCGCTGTGTTTTCCATTGTTTGTAGACTTCATGCAGCTTAAGCTGATCTACCTTGCTGTTACCCGTCAACGGTATTGCCGAAACAGGGACGAAACACTTTGGAATCATGAAACTTGGTAGCATCTGGTGGGCTTGGGCTTCCATGCTTGCGAGTGTCTGAGCCATGTTGTCATTGAGCCCGCATCCAGCTGTACCATCTGGGCCCGTGAGCCCATCATTCGATGATTCCAGTTTGCAGCAGAAAGCAACAAGATTTGAATCCAGTAGAAGTACCACTACGCTGTGGTTTCGAGTTGTAAGAGTTCTCTCAATTTCTGAAAGCTCCAGACGGCGACCATTAACCTTGATCTGGCGATCTTTCCGCGCATGGTACACTATCTCCCCATTAGAGTCGTATGCTCCTAGATCTCCTATGCTCTCATTATGAATTAGCCAATGTTAATAATAAGGGATAAAGGAAGAGATTGGTTGTATTAACCTGTGTTATATATGAGACCAGGCCCATATGGGTTCTCTCGGAAGGCCTTTGTTGTTTCTTCCGGTCGACCGTAATAACCATCTGACAGTTGTCTTCCAGAGCACCAAATTGTCCCAATACTACCCATGGGAACACGGCGCATGTGGTCATCCAAGATGTGTATTTGTATTCCAATACTTGGGCGTCCTATGCATCGTGGGTCAATCGAAGCGGTGGCGTGTTTCCACGAGATTACAACGGCCTCAGTAGGACCGTACGCGTTGATGACTCTGACAAATGGTGTCCATCTCTCATACACAGCCTTTGTAGCCATCTCACCTGCTAGGCAGAGTGATCGAATGTGAGGAAGGCTATCTGGGTATAGGAGAGAAGCAATAGAAGGCGTTGTGTTCAGGCTTGTGGTACCTGATTCTCTTAACAGCGCTGGAAGCCTAGATACTGTCTCTGTTTGAGGAGCGAGTACCAGTGTAGCACCAGAATAGATGGCTCCGAATATGTCACTTTGCGAGACATCAAAGACGAGACGCGCAAAATTGAACACTCGATCGTCACTGCCATATCCAATGGCTTCTGCCATCATTATACCATAACCAACAACTTGACGGTGTGGCATTATCACAGCCTTGGGGGTCCCCGTAGTCCCACTTGTGAAAAGAATGGCTGCAACATCATCTGAAGTAGCCGTGGATGGAGGCAGGTAGTAGCTGTCGTTTGAAGATTGCGTAACAGGGCTGAAGAGTTGTTCAGCTACTATGAAGGGGCATTTGTCATTCCCCAAGAATGTTTGTGGGAGCAACTTTAGAGTGTCCTTTGAGCAGATAATGGCAGATGGGCTAATCTGCTCAAGTAGCAGTTTAGTACGAGCCTGTGGGTTGTCTATATCCAGTGCCACGTAGGCACAGTCCGCTCGGTGTATGGCATGTATAGCGCAAATGAGTTCAGTGGATTTATCCATAAAGATTGCCACTCGCGATTTTGGCTCTAGGTTAGCTCCAGCTCGGAGTCTCTTAGCACCTAGCTCGACGATGGTTGACAAAGCTTTGTAAGTCATGACAACCGGTTTCTGTCCCTTCTTTCGGTATAATTCCACAGCTGATTGATCTGGATATCTGCTCACACGGCTCTGAAGTAGCTGCGAACAGGTGAGGCCGTCATATTCGATGGGAAAGCGTGGACCAGAAACTAAGTCATCAATCACACGATGATGATTGGTTTCGAGCAAGTCCATGCTTTGAAGCGGTCGGGTAGTATCGCGCCTGGCATCTGCAACATGCTGGAGCACAATGCCCAGCGTCCCCATCATACGACAGAGTTGTTCTTCATCAATGTCTTCTCCATGCACACGCGCATCGACTACTATAGTACTATCCTCACAAGACATATTCAGGAGCACAGGAACATCAGTCACCTCATCCATGTCTTTGAGGGTGAGATGAAATCCAGACTGAACGATGTTTTCTGATTTGAGTGGCGTGTTGGTAATCAGCGTTGAGTTGAAGAGAGTTTTCTTTCCAGAGAGGCCTTGAATCTGCTTTAACGAAAGCAAATCTTCATGCTCGGCCATGTCCAAGAAGATATCTGTAACGTGTTCGATAAATTGGCACATGGTTTGGTTCCAGTCAACGCACACTCGCAGCGGGACAGTGTTGAGGCATGGTCCTACTACGTTTTGTATGCGCTCAATGTCTTCTCCACGACGACCAGAGACGACACTACCAAGCACAACGTCTCGAGTAGATAGATAAGTGGAAAGAGTGAGGGCCCAGGCAGCGTGGAAGAGAATCGGAATCGTCGTATGATTGTAGTGAGCAGCATCTCTGAAGTGTTTGGGGCTTACAGGGAAACAGAATTGCTGGTGGCGGTCGATAAGAGTGTCGTGGATCGCCTTTTGCATCTCCGTTGGCACCTGATCCGCTCTCAATGGATTAACCAGAATGCTTGGCTCAATATCACGCATCTGTGATTGCCAGAAGTCGTTGCTTCTTGGATCCTGGCGTGCCTTCTCATACCTCGATACGACGATGTCGCTGAATTGAGTAATTTGGGGCGCCAGTGCCTGGCCATTATAGACACTGCGAACCTCATCTAACACTAGACGCATAGAGAAGCCATCTATGAGAGCGTGATGGCAAGTCCAGGTACAGATAACTTTTTGCGTGCTTGGGGATTTGTGGATGTGAAGTCTGCATAGCTGCTTTGCGAAACCTGGTTGCATTGGCTTCAACTTTTTGCCTGTTTGTACGAGAGGAGTAGGCAGCTCGGTTGCCTTGAGAATGACTTGCACCAACTGTATATCGCTATGATGGCTTTTCTCACTGTAGGTTGCCTGCGGGGAGAGCGGCATGAAAATTGTACGAAAGATGGAATGACGCCCCAAGGCGACATCCCAAGCATGTTGTAATCGTTGAATGTCAGTATTTGTGTCAGTCGCCTCATAGTTATACGAATGCATGTATGATCGAGATCCAAGGCTGGTTAGAAGCATCGCCGCCTGTCCATCAGTGGCAGGAGCCATTTTTTCGATGTCCTGGGTGTTGAGCTTCCATGCTACAATGCTTTCTTCAATCGCGTCTTTTTGATCTTGCATACACTCAGGAATGCTGTAGGTGGTATGATCAATAGGTGCCTTAAGACTCTCAGTAGGGGGCCCGGAAATGCCACGGCCTACGGCGATTCTGTGCATATCCGCAATATCAACCTGTGATCCATCAGCCACGCTGCGTATGCAGTAGGACCAAGAATCCAGTAGCTGGCGTATCTCTTTGGCAGTGTGAATAGCGGTGCTGTAAAAGACACCAATGTCCAGCTGACCCTCATGAGTCAAACTGCATTCGATGTCCAAGATGGAAAACCGTTGATTTGTGGGGGATTGGTACATGCCGAGATCCATCTCTACATTCTCAAAGGAGGTGTAGGACGACGTTCGCGCTCTCTGCCCCAGATAGTTGAATGTAACCATTCCATCTACAGGAGCTGTTTCAATTGCTGAAGCAAGATTGACGCTGGACATTGCATGTTTTCGCGTCTGCTGGACCATGGTAGTGAAATCGTTCACAGATCCCTGCAATGGTACATTGAATGCAATAGGAATGATGCGAGTAAACCACCCAACCGTCCTGGTTAGGTCAAGATCCTCCAGCTCCAAGTCGCGACCGTGTGATTCAAAGTGAAGCTCAACCTGATTCGTCGGAGGTCTCAGTCTCTGCCAGGTGCTAAGCGCTAGAACCAGGCTGGCAAGCATCATGTCAACAGGCTCCGTATCTTCACGTCTCAGGTCGAGAGTAGAGACATCTACTTTGACATTCATAAAACTGCCTGATGCTTCTGTATTTTCTGAGAGGCGCTTCATCTGTTCCGTGGTAAGGAAGGAGCTATATTCGCGAGCATGAATTCGAGCTGGAATCTGCCCAGCTAATTGACGCTTCTTCAACAAATACTCAGCCCACTCAGGGAAGGATGAGAACTCCGGTTCAATGGAATCCCCCTGAAGTAGATCCTCTAAGTCGCTCCAGATGACCTGCCAAGATACCACGTCCACGGCCAAATGATGAGCAAATATCGCACAGTAGAGTTCGTCACCTATATGAAACCCGCCAACGGCGCAAATCCGCCCGCTGGAGAGATTTAGGCACGATTGTAGCTTCGAAAGTTCTTCAGGAAGCTCCTCCATAGACGATAGACGCTTTCTCAGGAAATAGGTATGATTGGTGCTCTCATTGGGTATACCGATGCATTTTCCATGCTCATGGGTGGCACTTTTCGACACCACTAAACGTAACATCGGGTGGGCTTCGACGATATTAGACCAAGCCCTCTGGAAGTCCTCGTATGTGTGCTTCTTGTTCAGCTTAATGATGTGACCTTGATTGAACCAATTTTCATTAGCTCTCTGGGAAGCAAAGAACCAATCAATGATTGGCGTGGGAGGGACAAGGTTGCTGACCATCTGACTCTCTGTCTTTGGTAATGACTGTACAAAGCTCTGCAACATACTGCCGTTGTCTGTACTATTCCTGGTAGACCTGCTTGGGTCCAAAAAATCTGCGAGCGCCGTGATGGTAGGGTTCTGATAAATATCTTTTACTTTAAGCGTAAATCCGGCCTTTGTCAGGACCGATCGAAGCCTAATAACAGATATAGAGTCACCGCCCATTGAGAAAAAACTGGCATCCATGGGGAACTGCCGATCTCCGAGGATTTCCTTAAAAGCGCCTTGTATCCTAGTCTCGGTTGTTGGTGCTGGTGTTGTAATAAGCGGCCGTTCTGTAGGGACCTGTGCTACAGTGCTACTCGAAGCAAATCTCCCTGTAGCGACAATCCCATTAGGCGATTCGTGTGATATCGTCCCGCCAAACAATAGAGTGAGGGCGCCAATTGTTGGATTTTGGTAGATGTCTTTCACCTTACACTTGAGTCCGGCTTTTGTAAAGGCTGAACGGAGTTTGATGACAGAAATTGAGTCACCGCCCATAGAAAAGAAATTGCTGTTGTTCTCTAGGGACTTGGTGCCAAGAACTGTATGGAACGCTGCACGGACAGCCATCCCCATCTGGTCACAGGTATCCTGCTCGCTTTTCCCCGGAGCTTGCATCATAATATCTTGAGTTTGGACGCCGATCGTGTTATCTTGAAGGAGTCCACTCTCATTGACCCGCGATTGTTGAAAAGGCAATGAACTTGGCAATGCTCGACTTAGGTCGTCAAGTTTATCAAGCTTCTCATTCGTTGCCGATTGGGGAAGGTAACCATCGAGAGCTTCTTCTGATAGTTCTCCGATAAGACGCTTGATCATTTTCCTGTCCAGTTTGCCATTATTATTCATCGGGATATCGTTGAGAGGAACCCATAAAGAGGGCATAAAATATGCTGGCAATTTATCCTTGACCGAGGCCTGTAACTTTTGTATGAGAGGGCGAAGACCGGCCAATGAAAGAGGTTTCAAGCTGCCTTTCGTTTGTAGACTTGCATCCGTAAAAATGGCTACAAGGCAATCGCCCGATGGCCGCTTAATCATGATGACAACACTTTTGCCCTGGTCGAGCGCATTGTTCACGGCACTCTCAATGGCTCCCAGCTCAACTCGCAGGCCTCGCAAATTAACCATAGTATCCATACGGCCAAGACAAACTATGCTGCCGTCCGGTTCGAAACGCGCACAATCTCCAGTTAGGTAAATGCGTCCATAATCCTTTGTGTCTACAAAGGCCGCGGCACCCGCCGGTGGCTTCAGATAACCGCGCGCAAGCTGGTGGCCTCCTATAGCTAGTTGACCAACCTCTCCGATGCCGACCTGCCTGAGCTTATCATCAAGAACATAGACGAAAACGTTCTCCAAAGGCCGACCAATGTTTGATATATCCGTATCGGGGAAGCACTGTCGACCAAGGACATCAACGGTGGCTTCTGTAGGGCCATAAATATTGAAAAGCGTGGCCTTTGAAGCCCAGACATCTCGACACAGCTCTGTCATGGGTTCTCCGCCAATATCTAGACACTCAACGTCTGGAAGTGCATTTGCGTCAAGAGCGCCAGCAATAGTGGGGGTAGTGGCAATGTGTGTGATTCTCAGCATGGCCATAGTGTCCTGGAGATCGTCCAGCATCCATGACTTGCGACCAATACAAAGAGTCGCTCCAACAGTCAAGGTGCCAAAAATATCAATGACTGAAACATCAAAAGTCCAAGGTGCTAGCTGTAGGAGCCGCTTGTTCGGAGCCAGACGGTATAACGGGCGTAATGAGACTGTAGCATTCCGAAGCGCATGATTTTGGATGGCTACTCCCTTCGGTTTTCCTGTAGAGCCGCTTGTGTACAGGACGTAGGCTAAATGTTCTGGTAGCCGTTTTGTGGTCAATTTGAATGGTTCCGATGCCATTGGTAGCGGAGTATTGATATCAACACAGAGTATGCCCTTCGCCTTGAGTTGAGCTCGAAGCTGTGAAGCTTGTTCAACACGTAGGGGTTCCTTTTCTGGGATAAAGACTACAGCAGCTGGCTCACAGTCTGCTATGATGGTGAGGTTCCAGTCGATTGGATTGTTCAGTTCGATGGGTACGTAAGCGCCACCAGCCGTCATAATCGCCAAGATTGTAATTATTCGTTCAATGGACGCATCGCCCACAATACAGATAGCTTGGTTCAGCATATTCTGAGGGCCAATACGTGTCGACAGGTAGCTAGCCAAGCCTGATATCATATCTACCATCTCCTTGTATGTTATCGAGATTTCGTTCTCAAAAATCATGGCAGTGGCGGAAGGCCGGGCTTTGGCTTGGTCAAGGATTTGGACGTCGGCAAACGGGGTTGTTTCCACTATGGGATTAGGCATGCCATGGAACCAAGAAGGGACCTTTGAGACAGGCTGCAGTTCAGACCGAGAGTCTCTCTGAGTCACGCTGGTATCTTTGTGAGATTCGCTCTCGCCAGTCGTTCCATTCGTGGCAACTGTAAGATGATTGAAGGTATTTTTATTAGTATAAGCACCTTCAATATCGTTCAAGGAAGCATATGGTCCCAGCTTTTGGAAATGACGCAAGAGGCATTCGTATTCCTTGCATATCTCTAAGACTTCGACTTCTGAGATGCGATCTGGATTGAACTCAACGCTCATGTCCAACTTTGACTTCCCATCCTTTGTCATTTCTCTTGTGATGGTGAAAGCCAACGGGAATTTTGCAGAGATGCCAGGTAGTACTTCTGGGAGAATTCCCTTGCAAGGTTCGATAGTTCTGGCCTTTTCTCGTGCTCCAGCCGGTACATTATGATACGTGAAGATCGTATCGAAGTCATTGGCACCCCAGCCTATGGACTCCAAAAGTCTCTCGAATGGGATATCGGAGTACTCAAGAATCTTGGCGAGGCAATCCTGAAAGTCTCGCAGAGTTTCGGTCATGGAGTATGTGCCCGCCAGTTTTGTGAATCTCACTGGAAGCGTGTTAATGAAGCATCCGTACAAGTTCTGCTCCCGAGGTCCTCGGCAAGTGGCGGGGATCAAAACTGATGACCCTTCGGTGCCTGACTTGAAACTGAGAAGAAGTTGGAAAGTAAACAGATAAGCAGCAAAAGGAGTCGATCCCGATTTGTAAGCCCACTGCACTGGATCGTAGTCGAAAATTGTGCCGCGGTTGATTGTAATAGCATCGGGATAGCTCTCTGTCTCTGGTCCTTGTCTCAGAAATAACCCATGCGAGTTTTCAGGACCAACTAGCAAATTCTGAAAGAATGTTTGAGCTTCTGCAAGCTTGTTAGATTTGAGCATCTCGTGGTGTCGAGTGGAAAAGTCAATGTACGAGCCAGCGTCGAAGTTGGCCGTCTCCTTGGAACAAGACTTGTCTGTCACAGCAGAACACAGCTCTTCCCAAACGCCGGTGATGGTTCGTTCATCGGCGACGCAATGGTGAAAATTGATGATTATATACTGTTCGCCGTTGGGGAGAATAATAGCAGTGCATCGCACAAGATGACCTTCGGCAAGATTGAACTCGCGCATGCATTCTTCGTGGCTAATCCTGGTAACCTCTTCAGCGGCTGTCACATCGCTATGGTTACTAAGATCATGGATAGTATATTCCAAGCGCTCTGATTCATCAACAATTTGCAGTAGTTCACTTTCATCTGTGAAATCAAAGTGTGTTCTGAAAATGTCGTGCTCAGTCACAATATCTTGGAGAGCCGCAATAACGCGAGATGAATGGACACCATGAACACGATATGCACTTGGCAGACTGTAAGTTGAGTCTCCGAGCTGTTCTTGGAGTAGATAGAATCTTTTTTGCATTGAGCTTGCCAAACCGTGTTGTGGACGTTGGAGCATGTCTTTTCCCAATGCCACATAGCTTCCGTCGTCAGACTTGTTGTCGCTAGTCTCTGACAAAGCTCTATCAGCGAAATGTTCCACAAGTGATTCCATCGTAGGGCAGCTCATAACGTCGCGCATGCTGACACTGATATCTGGCTCGTGCCTAATCATATCAGCCATGAATGCCATACATGAAAAAGAATCTAGGCCAAGTTCACGCAAGCTGCTTTGGCCGTCAATCGACGCGATGCCCAAAGATTTGCATAAGGACTCTCTTATTAAAGACTCAAATCTCGCTCTGGCTTCATCATACTTGGACTGTGGGACATCCTTTTGGACGAGAGTGTCAACTAGCAGTCGAACAGATGGGCATGCAGTAATGTCTCGCAGGCTGATTTCTAACTCTGGCTCGACGCGAAGTATACTGGCGATAAATGACATTGCAGCGAAGGAATCGAGGCCAATTTCGCGGAGGTTTTGATCGAGGTCGACAATTGTAACGCCTAAAGCTCTACATAGCGAATCCGTGACGAGTGACTGCAGCTCTATAGCGCGCTGATTGAACCCACCAGAGATGTCGATGGGCGTTGAAGTGGCTCTATGTTCCTGGCTTGATGTAAGATCCGAAGGAGGTGGGACTTGAAGCTCGCATGCTTGCTTTGTCAACTTTGTGTTGGAATCAGTTTTCTTGAAAAGTGAGTCCTCGGGAATTATGGTAAATAATATCGAAGATATGGATTGACCACCCTGGCAATTGCTCTTGTCGATGACTTTCTCCCACGCCTGTACCAGAATTTTAATATCGTCTTTGGCATACTTCTGCTCATTGAATTCAACCAAGACATCCAAACAATCTTTGTGAGCGAAAACATGCCACATAAGGTCAAACATTGGTTTTTCTGAGGTGATGAGGTCCAAAGTCATATCAGTCATATCGGATGACATATCATCATATGACTGAGCATCGTGCATGATAAATTGAATCATGAAATTTGCTGTGTCCAGGCCACAAGCAGAAGCCACCTTGTTGATGGCCATGTCTGACTCCAAGGCAAAATCCACTCCTTCGCGGATCTGCTTTGTGAAGTCTTCAAGTGAATCTTCACTACCTAGCCGACTGCGTAGGAACGCTGTATGAGTGAGATTGCCCAATACGTTCCGACAGAGATGGGGTGGTAGCATCCCACGACTTGAAATGGGAATTATGGTGGTAACATCATCGGATTGCGTATAGCGGTGAAGAATCGCGTGAAAGCAGCTGAGAAGGTGTACAAATGACACATTGTCTTTCCCTCCTTCCACCGTCGGCAATGACAGAGCATACTTTAGTTGATTGTAAGAGTCCTCATAGTGAGATTCCGTATCAATTCCTATTGCTCCAGACATCCGCTGTTTCCATTCGTTAAGGTGGTTTTCGTCGTGTCGGTTTGCTGTTTGAGCAGCATGGAGAGCGATGGAAGAAGTGCCTTCAAAGGCGCACAAGTCGGAACTGCCTCTACTGGCGCATCGGATGAGATTAAATAGCTGGATGCTAGTAAACTCATCCACAATGATGTGGTGTATGGTTGAGTGAAGGACTACAGTCTTCCCATCAGCGATGAGATGGAATATGGCCAGAGGACCATTTCTGAGGTCAATCGTTGCACAGTTGTGTGGTATAAAACTTGCTCGTAAGTCGTCTATGTCGACATGCGAAATCCGAGAAATTTGTACCGCAACGAGAGACTCATCATGAACGACCTGGTACAGCTTCCCTGCAGAGAGATCAAACTCGAATGTCGTCCTGAACATCTCAAGGCGGTGCACAACATCTAGGAGTCCAGATAACAGTGAGTCTGCAGTGACATCTTCGAAGCGCCATACCCGCTGAACATTGTACGTCGTATCTTGTAAGCGCTCCTGAGCTACCCACATAGCCAATTGACTCGGAAGGGCCAAAAATCTACCAGTACGCCTAATGAGCGTTTTCGTGGACTTTTCATCCAAGACCCGGGTTGGCGACACGTTCTCCTTATCGGCAGCTATGCTAACAACGTCGTAGTCAGATGAGACGGCCGACGATTGATCCATGCCAACTAGATCAGCGATTCCGGCTGCCGTGGCGATGTTGCGTAGCTGACGATACGTTAAATCAGGAAGATGAAACTTGGTACATAGTGAATGCTTAAGTCGCATAAAACCGAGTGAATCCAAGCCCAAATTTGCCAGTGGCGCGTTTACATCGAGCACCTTTGTCCCAAGAACATTCTCAATAATCGCAGTAACTGCGGATATTTTTGCTGAATCATTTTGAGACACAAGGCTTGAGGAACGGCCGCCAGGTTTCGAGGCAATAACATTATCGAGAAGTGTTGACAGTCTTTTTCGATCAACTTTGCGGCTTGCTAATAGAGGAATCTCTTTCACTTGGTGGATAACTGGGCGTAACCGTTCGGGGAGCCTCTCCCGACACAAAGTCATGAGCCGGTTCACATTGAGATTATTGTCCCGGCCAACGACCAGCGCGTCTAAAGATCTTCCATAGCTCGCGACAACAGCAGAGCATACAACATCCGGGTCTGCGTTCAGAACTTGCTCAATTTCTTCGGGCGCTATTCTCATGCCCGAAACCTTCATTTGATGGTCTACGCGGCCAAGGATGCGTATATGTGGCTTCCCATCTTCTCCTATGTGAGAATAATAGGCGCGATCTCCTGTTTTGTAGAATTTGAACTCGCCAAATCCATGGATCGTCGTAAGAGCCGCCTGGGTGGCAAGGCTATTGCCTTCATACCCGACGAAAAGCTGTTTCCCAGCAATCACAATCTCACCAGGTTCATTGATATGGCAGATTTCGCGGCGTTCGTTGACAACCACCACCAAGTTTCCTGGAAGAGCTGTATAGGTAACTTCGTCGATAGGATAACGACTCGGGCGGAAAGTGAGGACTTGGATTGCCGCTTCTGTTGGACCGTATGCAGCAACGATCTCAACTTGCTTCGCCCAGATATTAAGAAGATCTGGAACCATCATTTCTCCTCCAAGGATGATAGTCTTGAGGCTGGGGACTTGATCCGGTGATATAGTTCGGAGGACTGTTGGGGTGAGATGAATCCAATTAATCTGGAGACGGTCTATGTGCCCAATGAGGTCCGATTTCAGTTCATCGTCGTGGAGAAGAAAGAGACAAGAACCGGAAGAGAGAGAGCCCCAGATATCGATCGCGCTAGCGTCAAAGACATAGTTTGCAAATAACAGGATCCGAGACGATGGTTCAAAGTTATACAGTGGCTGAACCGCTTGAACTGCGCTGGCGACAGCACCGTGTGTGAGTGTACATGCCTTTGGGCTACTAGTGCTTCCAGATGTGAACATAACGTAACATGCCATATCAGGATGTAATGTAGGCAGCAAGGATACCGCATCTCTAGAAGTGCGAGTCTCAGCGTTAGCCAGCAGAGTCTGGATGTTGTCAATCACGAGGATTTGTGGATGACCCCAGGCGGATAGGCTCGCCAACTTTGGGAAACCGTTCTCGTTTGTGATTATTAGGCCTGCGCCGAGCCTCTTAATTGCGAAAGATATCCTGTGGCTTGGTGCGTCGAACTCAAGTGGGCAGTAGGCACGCCCACTCTTCAAGACTGCAAGCATGGCAATGACCATCCATGGACTCTTCTCAAGAACAATCGGAACAATTTTGGAATTGCTATTGTCTTGACGTGAGAGGTAGATAGCCAGTCGGTCGGTAAGATCATCCAACTCGGCAAACGTCAACCATGACGAGTGAGTTGCTAAAGCTTTACGTTGCCCATGTTTAGCAACACACTGGCGAAAAAGTGACACCAGGGTCTCTTGCAGTCCAGACTGCTGGCTCAGATTCACTCCTTGTTGTAAGACCAACTGCTTCTCTGAATGGTGATAGTCGCAGCTTATACTAGACAGACTGCATTCATCGAGAGTTGGGTGTGAAACAATGTTGCTCAATATGGTGGAGAAACGATCAAGAACTCGTCTAACTGAGCCAGAGTGATGTCGTGCTTCATCAAACTTGGCAATAATCTTGACTTCAGTCTGTCCAGGCTCGACAACAACAACAAATGGAAGACTCGATACTTCTCGTCCATCCACTGAATTAAGCCGAATGTTGCTGCCGAAGTGGAGTTGTGGCTCGCTAGCATCTGGGTGATTCTCAAACACCAGGAGAGCGTCGATGTCGCATTCGGGCTTCTCGAAACAGCGCAAAATATCTGTTGTAGAAACACAATCGTGCTCTGACATTTTGGTGAACATTCTATACGTAGCTTGGAGGCTTTTATGGACGCTGGTAGTCGAGGAAAGAGCCACAACGCATGGAATTGTGTTCAAGAAGTTTCCAATCGCGTTGATATCGTCTACCTTTTGTGATCTTCCGCTGGTGACCGTCCAGAATCCGACACGAGTAGACCGCCTGTGATCAATCCAAGAGCGTTCAAGAGCAAGCGCAAAGGCCAATTGTACGATAGTAAAAGGGGTCACACCAAAAGCTTCAGCGCGTGCTTGAAACTCACTGCTTAAAATAGCAGTTTGAAGAGCCGCTTCTATCCTTTTGTGTGACGGCCTTTCCATAACGTGTTCTCGCTGTGGAAGCTGTGGCAACTGAACCCCTGCCAGGTATTGTCTCCATAGGTCCTCCGACGCACCCCTATCACGCGTCAATTGCTGCGTGAAGTATTCAGCATTCGATCTGCTGGTTTTCAGCGGCAAAGTTCCCGAATAGGCCTCGCCAAGCTGCTTCAACAGAGTAGTTGTGCTCCAACCATCGAAAACAGCGTGGTGACATGTAAAGATAAGGGTATATTCGCAAGGACCTCTCTCAACTAGGGTCATTTTGTGGATATTCGTAATGGCTCCGATTCCTACTTTTCTGTCATGATCCAAGAGGTCTTCAAACATTTCCGATGACGGGAGGGGAAGCTGACGGCTTTCGAACAAAGGAATGCGTGCGTTTTGCTTCAGCTCCACCGCCAAATATGCCACTCCGGGTACATGACCACGTTCCAAGGGCACAAAAATGGTGCGGAGTGAAGGATTTGCATTGCATACTGCACTCCATGCTTTTCTCAATTTCATCTCTTGTACTGGTCCTTCGAGGTGGAGGATAAGTTGACTATGATATACGCCTGAATTGGAGTCTAGTAAAGACTGCTGAACCATGGATGACTGCATGGCAGTAGGCGGATATACAACGTCCACCTCGCTCTCGTTGATACCTGCTGCCGCAATCTCTTGTGATAGTTCTGAAGTATTCATAAAAGATTCCACGTGTCGAAATATGCCAGTAAATTCCTCATCATCAACATCAGTAGTGGAGACAGAGTGTCCGGATATACTGAGAGTGGTGAAATCGGTAGCTCCAGGTAATTTCACAAATGAGGATCCTGAACTTGTTGGCGTAGAGGGCATCGAAGAGGGCGGCGTGAGACCGGAAGCTTCATCCGTCGGTTCGTCATCAGATGATGGCATGTTTGACAGCAGAGAAGAGTTGTCATAAGCAAGGACATCGTGAAGTTGTGAGAGGCTGGGATTGGATCGCATCTTCGCCACAGTACAGCCTCGAATGCCTAATTTTCGCGCTCGGGCACAGAAACGAATAGCCGATACGCTATCGCCGCCCGTCTTGAAGAATGACCTATGAATGTCAACTTGCGTCTCATCGATAGGTAAAATCTCCGTCCAGGCGATGACGAGGGATTGCATTAATTCATCGTTCAGTCTCTCTCTGTAAGATGGAACAGATCCGCTAGCTGGGTATTGTAGGCTTTGAGAGCTCTTAATGACCTCTTCGTCATCTCTAGCTTCATGGAGATGAGAAATTTGTGCGACGAGGCTGCTGTATGCTTCAATGTTTGTGCCGTGGCGATGAGCGGATGCCAATTCCTCATTTAATCGACGCCTATCAATCTTTCCCGTACGAGACACGGGCAATTCCTTGACTGGGATCCAGTATTTGGGGATCATGGCAGCTGGGAGCGCTTCAGACACCCGATCACGCAATGCGGCCAATTCTTCGCGTCGCGCATTGTTGAGCAACAGGATAATAGAGACTGTTGTAGCGTGGCGCTCCGATGGGATTGTAAGCGAACCCTCTGTGTCAGAAAACTCGATGAAGCATGTTAGAGCTTTATTGCCAGGCTGAGTCTCGGAGATAACCACTGCACATCTCCGTTGAGCACCCACGAACACATCGATGGTCTTTTCAACATCGCCAATATTGAATCGAACTCCTGATATCTTGACCTGGTCATCAGTACGACCGATAAGGGTGAATGTCCCTTGGAGATCGTATCGTACAATATCGCCAGTGTCATAGAGTCTGCCCAAACTTGGATGGTTCACCAGACGCTTATTAGCAGAGAGCGGCGAGATATAACCAGATGTTAGCTGATCATATCTACCATCATCCGCTGCCCCAATGAATAAACGTCCTGGAATACCCGGAAGAACAGGGTTGTGTTGTGCATCCAAAATAAACGCCCGCACAGATGGAGACGGTCTACCGATATTGCAAGAGCTGGTTGTCGGTTTCGTCGTGACGATGAAGTCGTGGGTGGCAATCGTTGTTTCAGCTGGTCCATACGAGATTCTGATGTCCACAGTCCCCCACCATCGCTCGTACAGAGCACTTGGGATTGGTTCTCCTCCAAGGATTATAGACCTCAACGAGGGGACCTCTGATGGTGAATCAATGGCAGCAAGCATCGTCGGCGTCGCGATGGCGTGAGTTACAGCCATATATCTCAGCGTATCTGCCAGTGAAGTAATGAATTGATCGTGCGGAGCCACAACCAGTGTCGAACCTGCAACAAAGGTACAGAATATCTCCATCAAAGAAACATCGAACGCAAGGCTAGTAAGCATGGCCACCCTATGTCCGGTTGAGATGTTGAGAGCCTCAACTTGGCTACAGATAGAGGATGCCAGGGCGCGATGTGATATGCGAAAGCATTTTGGTTCAGCCGTAGAACCAGAAGTAAAAGCAATGTATGCATCAGCTGACAGCTCTGTTGTGGATGTCTTTGTTTCGTGGACATTGTGATGAGGCTGGTCAACCTGAGGAGGGGTCGATATGGCGATGCGTCTAATTGATGATGTATCGAGTTTTCGATAATAGTTCTCATCTTCGTAAACAGCACCATTTACATGTCGACGAGTAAGTATCAGTGTAGGGGCAAGGACGGCTAGCTTTGAGTTGTTCACAGCCAGTGTGTTCGTAATATCGAGGGGTACAAAACAAGCACCGACACGAATGAGAGCAAGTACGGAAACCAAGTATTCGACGCTCTTATCCATAAACAAGACAACAACGTCGCCAGTCTTCACTCCTTCTCTGCGCAGCTTACTTGCGACTCCTGATACCCACTCAAGAAGTTGCCGATAAGTTACATTCCGTTCAGCAGTCGCAATTGCAATTGCGTTTTGGTTTACTGACGCGGTCATGTAAATATGGTCCAGGATGTTGAGGTTTTCGCCTCGTCTTCTGAGCTCTTGTAGCACGGGCCCAGCTTGTCTTGTCGAAGCTTCCACTGCAAATTGAAGAGCCTGAGACGGCGCTGTTGAGACAATTTCCCCGACTGAGCGCTGCTCATCGCTGCATGACAACTCAACCGCCAACTCTGTAAAGGCCTGTGCCAAAGCTTCAATGAACTTTGTGCTGAATGATTCTGTTCGGTATTCAAATCCGACCCTAATAGAGGGCCCTGAGTTGTCCAAATGCAGGATAAGATGATAGTGGCTCCCACCGGTTGCATCGGCAAGTTTCTTGTAGCGAAGCCCTGAATTTCCCAGGTCAAGAGACGAATCCAACGGGTCGTGATAAACGAACAGTGCGTCTACGTTGGCAGTATTTTCGGTCTGATTCTCCTCTGCAAGCCAACTCAAGATGTCTTCAACTCGCTGATCGTGGGCGACGCATTGGCGATACTTTTCAAGCGTGGCTGCCTCGAATGCCAGACTGTCTTGGTCCAAATCGAGAGAGACAGGGAGAACCGCAAGTGTCATACAATATCCCATAACACTAACGAAACGAGGGTCAACGGCCCGAGCTGATGTTGGGACACCGAGCAAGTATTCCGTTTTTCCCGTCACCCGAGATAGAAATAGCTGCGCAAGTGACAGCCAGGCACCAAAAGTATTAGCGGCGTTCCCCCTTCGCGCTGTCAGTCTAGTGGCCTCCCTTTGAGGTAATGTTTTCCAGTAAATGTCTGCTGCGACATCGTATCCGGATAAACGTTCGCTGTGATTTCCGATGGCATCTTGAAACAGCGGCTGCGGCCGGTAGCCTCGAAACACATCGCGCCACCAGTCGCCATCGGAAGTCCCACGCGACTCGAGTATGGCTCGGTAGATGGTGGCGTACTGGCTATAGTCTATTCGTTTGGTCGGAGTTATCATGGCTGTCGGGTTTTTTGCTTGATACAGATCTATGAGTTCAGACCAGAAAGTATTGCTCGAATACTCGTCAATCACCATATGGTGAAACGTTAGTATTACAAGCCATTGATTGGCGTCTTTATCAGTCTGATAAAGAGCAGCACTTGCAACAGGTCCTTCTTCAATGTCCAAGTCTGTTTCTTGGCTCATTTCCCAGTCATATACAGCCTCCAGCAAAGAAACACCAGTCGATGTAGCGGAAAAGTGAGCACGACGCGACTGTTCGAAGGGAAACAGTGACACACGAGGTCTGTTGTAAGTATCTGGCTTCACTCGAGCAACGATATTTCCTTCTTTAAAGCCTGTTTCGTCTTCCACAAAAGACGTGTTGAATATCGCATGCTGGGCATATTTTTCCGTAAGGCAATCCAAAAATCGACTCGGATCTAAGCTTCCCGCAATCTCATAGGCAATTTTGCAGGTGTACACCTTGTTCCCGAAAACCTTTGTGGCTCGGAATAGACTATGTTGTCCTGGTGAAGCAACATACCAATCCCTTGGCATAGGCGTAGGCTCACTGGCATGAGAGGTGCGGACCACAGAAACTGATTCTATCTGGTTTGCAATCGACTCAATCGTGGGGTGGCTTAGCAGCTCGGTGATCGAAACTCGGTGGCCAGTCTTTTCATGCAACTCTTTGATAACCCAGACAGCGTCCATAGAATTAAATCCCCATTCTAGGAGGTCGTCCTTTGAAGGAACAAGCTGTTGCAGTCGCTTCCGGATGATACTGGCGACTTGGTGGCCATATTCTGACAGTTGCTCCGACTTGTCAAGCCTCATTTCATCCAAAGTATGACGAGAGCTCAAGAAGGTCCGAATTTGGCTAACGTCGACCTTGCCGTTGACATTTCGAGGGAGCGACTTGACAATTATGACTTGTGGGACCATATAAGCAGGTAAGTTGGCTCTGCAAGAAGCAAAGATCTCCTTTCTAAGATTGCCATATCCATCTGCTATCACAATTTTGTTTCCTGGCTGGCCAAATCCAGGATCGGTGGACACTACTGCATAGAGACCAGCACGGTGGTTAACAGTATGAGCAAGTACCACACAACGTCCGCAGCCGGGGATTCCATAGATGACCTGGTGAATGTCTCCAAGTTCGATACGCTTGATTGATGAATTATTCGTTAGCATCATACTTTTTCCATGTGAGGCCAAAGAAAAGGTTATAAAAAGGCGGCATACCTGTCCACTAATTTTGATTTGATCATCGGCTCTTCCGCGCAGGTGCAGCTCCCCAGCTTCATCGATAAGCCCGAAATCCCCAGTTGCATACCATCCACTTGATGGTGCTGCGCCCGTAGTAAACTGTACTGTGCGCGTAAATTTCTCCTGAGCCTCGCCATTGAAGTATCCTTGAGAAACGGTTTCCCCATAAGCTAGAACTTCGCCAACATGGCCTGAGGGAAGAGATTGCCCTCTCTCGTTGACCACGGCAATGTTTGCATATGACGGAGGTTTTCCAACACAACTGGGCGAGGTTCCCGGTCGTAGCCTTTTAATGCTCGTCGTAGGAGCTTCACAAGGGCCTTTTGAGAAAACACTGTATTAGCTCAGAGTCAAAGAGATCTAAATGGGTGGAGTCAAGCTCAAAAAATACCGTATATATTTAATAATACTATTCGGTTGCCCCAGGTGTTGACAATCTCTTCCGTACACGCCTCTCCACAAGTCACCATGCATCTGATGGATGGAACGTTATGTGGCTGCAGTGTCGAGATCACAGTCGGGGTTAATTGAATAGTGTCTGAGTTGAAGCTCATAATTTGTCCTTCAAGATCTGATAAAATAGCGCTCTGAGACGCTTGATGGAGCTGTGCTCCTGAGAGGAGAGCCGACAGAATGTCAAGGAGATGAACGTCAAAAGAACAAGATGAGAACTGGAATACTGATCTTGAACTATCAAGACCCAACTCTCTCGCCAAGAATTTAGCTTGTGGAATCAAATTCTTGTGTGTTAGCTTGACGGCCTTGGGCTGCCCTGTGCTACCCGAAGTAAACAGAATTGTTGCAAGGTCGTCTGTTGTAATTCGTAGCCAATTCTTTGTGTCCCGGTGGCTGCTGGGGAACTTCAGCCTGGATTCATGTCCATATTTGCCGCTGAGCGTCAATGGCAGTACTTTGTGCGGCAATTGATGTTCAGTTTCCGCAAGGCAAATGGCAATTTCAATCGGCACCGAAGATATCAAGCTCCCAATCCGGGCTTTGGGTAGCTCTGGATTGATTGGAACATAAATAGCGCCCAGTTTGAGAATGGCTAGGATGGCAATCACTTGGGCCGGTGATCGCGGAAGAAGGACGGCGACGAGTTGTCCATGCGAAATATGATAGTTGAGTTCGTCAGCGAGGAGGTCAACATATTTACTTACCTGTCTATAGGTCAGTCTATCCACATTTTCGAAGTTAATGGCAACATTGTTGCCATATTGCGCTGCAACAACAGTGAAAAGGCTGTTGATGCAGAGATCCGACGCCAAAGCTGCAGTGTTGTCTGTTATTGTTGAATACATTCTGTTGAATCTTTTTCTCAAACTCTGGACGTGTGTGCTTTTGTCAGCTTTTGGTACAGGTCAAAGTTCGGCGAGAAATATTTTGCAATTCTCTAGTCGCGGTTGCACAACTTGTCATCCAAAGAGATGGCATAAAACTCATTTTACATATCAAAGAAACTGACTTCTCTAATAACCTAATACTGAGGGATCTGTAGAGGCAATCTCCATAGGAAATTTGCTAATATTGGATACCGGAGCTATCTACGCCTCGGTCCAACCGGAAGACACCTCCTCCGGATTCCCGGGGACCTTTCTGAGTTCGGTCCGCGCCTTTTGTTATTTGAATGGAGCGATATAAAGTGAATGGATTTACTACGCCGGATGCCGGGTTCCATAATAGCTTCGGTTAGTAGTACCCATCATGGGCCTGTTTGAAAACTGGGATATGCCCATCATATCTGATAAAGTAACGGACACATACGAGTACATGGGCTCCTCCGGAGCTTGTAGTCATCCGTATTGGTACAGGCATTGTTGGTTACCGGCTTACCAACTACTGCTCCTTTGGTTCTACGTTCAGGGTTCCGGAGTCCGGCTTGGAAGAGCCGTGCCCACGCCTCTTTCAAGCTGGTGCATTAATCTACTCTTTTCTTCCGATGGCACCCCTGTTCATACTCTCCATAAAGCATACTACATAAGATTCGACCCCATATAAAGAACCCCGGGATGCAATCCGGATCTATTCTCAAGTACCGCAAGTGTGGCAGCTCATCCACTGACGGACACCGTCAAAGGCCCAAAGCTGCTTACATCGGATGCAGCATGCCGCATAAGGTGCAAGGATAATGAAATCTGTGAGCCGCAAGGCAGGGCTTCCTCGTGTAGTTAAATAAAAGTGGTTGCCGATGATCCTTCTGAATTTTAATCTCCTTGAGTCGTGGGATTCCGTATGAAGCTGCGAAATCAGTCCATAGCCTGTAGTTCAAATCTAAACTACCCGTGTATGAGGATGACGAGGTGCGGTTATAGCGGCTGTGCTTACACCATACTCTCGGAGTAAAATCCCAGGCAACACCAACTTTTCTTCTGACATGTTAGCTTCCGTCTTTCGTGTAATTGGAATTAAATAAAAATGAATCAATAGATAAATCAAGTAGCAAAATCTGACCACAGAGGGTTTCTATATCGTAGATACTAATACACATGTATAAAATAAACGACCTCATTTCTTGTAGGGTAAGCTGTCCCTACCTACCAGGCATTGTTCGGCGGCAAGCGACCATGCAGCTGAACCTTGGTCAGATAAGCATACTCGTAGTTGGCGTGTGTCTAGTGTGGCGTCTCCCTATTCAGGGGTGATCCTGGTAGGTCCTTTTGTAGTAAACTCGCCCCAATTTTTACGGATTCCGATGCGGCCCACTCCGAGGACAACCTTGAAGCTTTGTTGATTTGTTGGTTCGTTGGTTCGTCGGTTGGTGTTGGTTCGTTCAAGATAGATTTGAGTGATAGTAATGTAGCACAAAGTACCCTGAGGGTGTCTTACCTCTGCAGTCATTTTTTAGCCGTAGGATTCATTCTTTCCTCAAACAAAGGAATATTCAAGATCGAGCCTTTTAACTAGTTTCATTAAACAGCAGCTGGTTAGCGCCTTTTGCTTTCGCTGGTGCCGTCAACATCATTGACGCTCTGTAAACACCAGATTTTGGCACAAGTCTCTTATCATGGCGACTCAAGGCCAGGCGCCTAAGAGAGACGACTTGGACCGTCAAGGTCCTGTTCCTGGCGAGAGTGTCGCTACTGATCCGCTGCTTTACAGCATCTCCCCTGTCCAGCTGTGGATCGGTCGACTGGTATCGCGAGTGTGCAAGGCAAAAACTCTGGAGGATGGATGGCTTCCCGTCTTCTCTTGCGCTTCGGCTCATTTACGCGGTGTAGCTGCGCCGCTATATGCGAAGCGCCCAGCAGCAGCACTGAGCTTCTTGATGCAAAAGGAAACGGGAGGC
This sequence comes from Trichoderma harzianum CBS 226.95, assembly GCF_003025095.1. Taxonomy (NCBI): domain Eukaryota; kingdom Fungi; phylum Ascomycota; class Sordariomycetes; order Hypocreales; family Hypocreaceae; genus Trichoderma; species Trichoderma harzianum. The sequence goes on from NW_020209274.1 coordinate 198,976, forward strand.
ATGCTCTTCTGCGGAGCAATTCTGGAGGTTTGTATTGTCTTGTCTTGTAACACCTAATTTGGGCATCCCCAAACCCCGCTTGAAGAATTCCAGTCACTAATTTCACCACATCCAGGCATTATCTGCAGCGGCTACCATAGGATCGCCTCTACTGCTTCACAAGCTCCTAGAGAAGCCTCATGATGCGCCGCTTGCCTGGGGTCTAGTAATTGTGACCTTGGCTGCCACAGTGTTTGGTCGCGCAAAAGATCAATTATGCAGGGTTCATTATGCGTGGATGGAGCTGATGCTCCGTGCGGCTATATTCGAAAAGAGCATCAAGCTATCACCACAAGCCCGCGTTGAGTATCCTCCTGAGCGCATCATTAACATGAGCTCCGTTGATGCCGACAATCTGGCAAACTATATGCTGAAGGTTCATGACGTATGGAGTGCGCCCTTGCAAATCGTTGGTATTGGTGCCCTCACTGTGACCATCATGGGACCAACCGCACTTTTTGGTAAGTCATAGTTTATTGCTTATTGACGAGCTTCCTGTTGTGCGCACTTGACTAAATATTCTTCAACATAGGATTTGCACTTGTACTTGTCGTATTTATATCTCAATCTTGGGCAAATAAAGGGATGCGAAATTCCCAAAGGGCTTATATTATGACTAATGACGGACGTCTTGGTGCGTTACGAGAACTTCTCTATGGCATCGGCAGCGTCAAGGCTCTTGGCTATGAAATGGTGTTCAGGAAGCGAATTAGCCAGTTTCGGGCCAAACAGGCTGGAGCGCTGCGGAACGTAAGCTCATGTCCCCTTTCTTGGTCGTGATGGCCGTTACCAAAGGCTAGACTTTACTGACCCATCTATCTCTTAGTATCTCGTCCTTTCCTTCGGATACTTCACAGCTGTTAATCAAGCTGTGAGTGGCTTTGCTGCTGGCGTGGCGTTTCTGGCCTATTTCCTCATGGGCCACGAACTGACGGCAGCAGTCGTATTCCCTGCATTGACGTATTTTGGAATGTTGTATCAACCAATATCCAACGCCTCTCTAGCCTTTACTAGACAGTTTGCTACTTGGCCAAGTTTTAGCAGGGTACAAGTATTCTTAACGGCAGACGAATCGGAGTTGGCTGAGGACACAAATAGTGAACAAGAGGCGTTGGTTACCTTCAAAGAGGCCTCCTTCTCCCACCCAGTTTCTGATTCCAACTCCTCATCAGCCAGCACTGGTCTCGAAGTAGGAAATCTCACTCTTCCTTCCCGCAAACTGACCATTGTCGTGGGGCCTACTGGATCCGGAAAGTCAACATTCTTGCGAGCTATTCTTGGGGATGTCACCACAACGTCGGGATCATGCAGTGTTCAAGGATCTGTGTCCTACTCTTCCCAAGATGCCTGGGTTTTCTCTGGTACGCTGCAGGAAAACATCGTGTTTGCGGCCCCCTTTGATTCTGCTCGCTATCATACCGTCATGAGTGCCTGTGGCTTGTATCAAGATTTCCCAAGAGACAATACATCTATTGGCGAGTCAGGAAACAACCTCAGTGGTGGTCAACGTGCGCGAATCGCATTAGCAAGGGCCCTATATTCGGAATCCGACATACTGCTTCTTGATGATCCTTTTGCTGCTGTCGATGCCAAAACACGGGCATTGCTATTCGATACTATCCGAGCCCTAGAAAAGACTGTGGTCCTGGTGACTTTACATCACTCCTATATTCCCAGATGCGACAATGTTGTTGTTATTGAAGACAAAAAGATCGCCTGGGCTGGCACGAGCAGCGAATTTGCCGCTACTACCGAACTATGCGAAAAATATCTGCAATCCGCCGATACGGCCGATAGCGACTCTGATTTCAGTGACGAAAGCGAGGAGAACCTCAGCACAGATGATAAGGCTCCGCCTGAAGTAACAGTAACCAGCGTGGGCGAATCATCTTCTACAGACGAGGACGTCTTTGAAGAAGAAGAACGGGCCGAGGGTACCGTGAGCTTCGCTGCACTGAAATTCTATGCTGCTTGTGCTGGCGGTCTTCTTGACGTTATAGCAATTGGCGCATTGGTTTGCCTCTTGACGGGTGCCAAGACAATGTCATCGTATTGGTTCGTCTGGTGGATCGACGACGCATTCCATCTGCAAGGAAGCCAATATCTAGGAGCCTTTATAGGCTTGACCGTCTCTCCTGGTTTCATTGCGGGTAAGTAACTGTACTACTAGTACAACCAGATTTTCATGTCCCTCAACACAAGCTAACGGGCTTTCAGCTCTTCTTGGTATCGTATTGGTGTTTTCGAGTCTTCGTGCGAGCGACACCATCCACAGCACCATTGTAGACAACGTCCTCAGCGCTCCGATTGCCTATTTTTCTCGTCAACCCGTTGGCAGAATCTTGAATAGGTTCACGCACGACGTCATGTCGATGGATGTGTTCATCATGAATTCTGTTGATGGTATCATTGCCGCTGGAAGTGCACTGATTGCAGCCATTGCCCTTGTGGCAGCCGCTGCCCCCATAACCCTGGCTGCCGCCATTCCGTCTGTGATGATCGCAGGCTGGTATCAGCTACAATTTGCTGTGTATGTTTATTGCATTACCCATTCTCTCCATGTGCTCTCTTTGCTAACTGATATATAATTGCAGTGCTGCGAGAGAAGTGCAACGATCGGCTTCTATCTTACATTCACCAGTCCTCAGTATCGTCAGTGAAGCACTTCGAGGTATGAGCTCCATCCGAGCTTTTGGAGCACGCGACTTCATGAGCAGAAAACATGATCGAGCGCTTGATACTTACATGTCGGCCGTGATCTGTCGAAAATCTCTTGACACCTGGGTAACCTTTCGCGCCGAGTTGTCTACCATACTGCTTCTCTTGGTTACTGCCATGCTTGTAGTGTACACCGACCAAGACAGTAGCGTGGGCCTCTCCGGTACACAGGCAGGCTTGGCTCTCAGTAATGCTACAGCCATTTCTCAAAGCATTTACCTCTTCACCTGGTCCATTACTGAACTACAGATTGAAATGAACTCCATCGAACGGCTGAAGAAATACTATGAAGGTATTCCGCGGGAGCCAAACCACTCAAATGATGCAGCACCCAAACCTCCGGTCGACTTCAACTCGATTGAGTACAAAAACGTCTCTGTTATTTACAAAAGACGGCAAAATCCTGCTCTTGATAGTGTCAACCTAGTGCTGTCTCGAGGTGAAAGGGTGGGCATTATTGGTCGAACAGGCAGTGGAAAGTCGACGCTGATATCCACATTGGCTCGACTTGTGGATGTAACCAGTGGCAGTATCTTGATAGGTGGTGCCGACATCTCGGAATTGGACCCCCAGAAGCTAAGAACGGATCTTGTGTGTACCCTATCGCAACAGCCTCTATTATTCAAAGGCACTTTTCGCGAGAACTTGGACCCCGCTGGCCGCCACAGTGACGAGAAACTTCTCGAGACACTGAAGATATGCCAGTTGAGTCCATCATTGATCGGCTCAACGGAAGATTTGTCCAAGGAGCTCACCTCTGAGGCATCGGACATTTCAGCTGGACAGCGCCAACTTCTTTGCGCAGCTCGTGTGCTATTAATGGAGCCTCGGATTTTGCTGGTTGATGAAGGTGAGTGATTACGTCAAAGCCCCCCCCCTCTATTACCGTCTATTCTATATCCATGAGCAGACATGAATAGACCCTGAACATGCGAAACTGACATGAAATTTCTTGGAATAGCTTCGGCAAATGTTGATTTCACGGCTGAAGCAGCCCTTCAGGACGCGCTGGAAGCTTTGCCTGCCGAGACAACTGTGGTATCCGTTGCTCATCGTGCTGCCACGCTCGCATGGATGGACCGCATCATCACAGTGGATGCTGGACGGATTGTTGAAAGTGGCGTACCAGAAGACCTGCTACGCCAGCAGGATAGCCACTTTTACCAAGCTATTGCTCGAGACGGAGAGGGAGCAATACGCTCTGCATTGGCTGTGGCGCGGAAACATAACAGGCGCTGACCTATTTCACCGTCAGAGGTAATTGTTCCAACATCAGCCTGGTGGCAAATATTTATTTAAAAGGAATTTTGGCTACATTGCTATCGCCAAATGAGCCGTCGCCACACAGCCTCATCAAGATCTTCGATCAAGAACACTTTCCGTCAAACACCAGGACAAACCATACATGACTAATAGTAAAAGTCATCTAGGAGGGATAGAACCTACTTCATATTCACAGGCGAGGTGAGGGAAACACTAGTGGTCTCTATTAGGTAGGCAATGCAAATCCTCCATCCTGGCTCATACAAGACGGACGAAGATATCGCGCCGGTAAAGTGAGCGCGGTTGAATGAAGTATATAGCTTCACCTTGGTGATATATAAATATATTATAAGAAGAGCTATTGATTCCTATCCTAGTCGTGTTCCAACCGTGATTCATGGGATATGAGTGGCGAGGAAAATACGACCAAAGTTAATGGATGTCTATTTCTAACACGCTTATATATATGTACGCTCCATTCTCCGGCGCATAATTTTTAACTGCCGCAATGCTGATATATCGTACAATTCTAATTGCGTATGACTCGAAACCGACGGGACAAGTGACCCAATACCAGCAGTGGGCAATTTTCTTACCATTATCTATCCACTAGTCTCTATGTGCGATTTCCAGAATGATACAGTTCTGCGAACCTCGAATTTCGAGATAACAAGGCTGCTGGAGTATCGAATTCAACCAAGACACCTGCATCCAGCACGGCCACTCGATCATAGCGGTGAATGTATCGTAGCCGATGTAAAACTGATAACACTGTATGAGTTGCAAACTCCGACTCTATGATATCTTGTATCGTTTCTTCGGTAGCGTTATCAACACTATAAATCCGAATAGAGCAGTTAGAAATCGTTTCTCAATAATAGATTCAACGGAGCAGGTTGCCACCCGATGCCTGGAAAGAGCACGCCGCCTTCGCGTATGTGGTAAAGAAGACCTTACCTGCTAGTAGCTTCATCAAGTATAAGTACTTTTCCCCTCCGCACCATCGCACGCGCCAAGCGTAGAAGCTGCCTTTGGCCAGCAGACCAGGAAGTCGTCTTCAATGGCATATCGAGGCCGCCTTCGCTTTTCATCGAGTCCCAGAGTCCCAATCTCTGCAATGCTGCCATCATGGACTCATCTGATGCGTTTTGGAGCGGGTCGATGTTGAAACGGACGTCTCGAGGCATGATGAACGGTTCTTGCGTGACAACGTTCAGTCTCTGCCGGATTTCGGAGCGGCTATGCATTGACAGATCGACCCCATCAATCTCGATGCTCCCTTGCTGAGTTTCGACCATTCGGAGAAGAGAAAGAGCTAATGTTGTTTTCCCACTACCTGATGGACCACATATAGCAATTTTCTCTCCAGGGTTGATGGACATTGTAAGTCTTTTTAAGACGGGAGCCGAAGTCATCCTGTGCGACATAGATTAGCATCCCAGCCAATAAACCATTGGATCTGCCACCCCCCAAACTATACCGCGTAGATAACATGTACTGAATGAACTTACGAGTGACCCGCTTCGAGTTGGGAGAGTTTAATCGATCCGGTGGAAGGCCATTCAGCAGGCAGTGGTTGCATGTCTTCAGCAATCTCTTCTGGCTTTGTGGTGGCCACATAGCTCTTAATTCGCGAAATGGCACCTATTGAAGTCTCCATAAGAGTCCAAAACCGGATAAGAAGCATCAAGTTGCTGTTAAAAGTCATGACCATGACTAGCGCAACACCGACAGATCCCGGATCGAATGAATCGCGCATAAAAACAACCATGGCCATTAGAGAAATAGTCACTACTGCCACCATCATATCTAAAAAGAACTGAAGGCATTGCTGAATGCAATTAAGCAGATAGACAGGTCGCTGTGAGAAGTTGAGCAGTGATACACACACGTCGTCGAAAGCGGCCTGCCAGCCAAAGGCTCGAACTGTCACCGCTCCGCTCACAAGTTCTAAGAAGTGAGTATATAGAGGCGCCTTTGCTTCGATATCCAGAAGTCGCAACTGTCGTGAAGTCCTAAGATAAAACTTCTGCGTGATGTAAACAAGACCAGCGACAAAAGGGATGGTGATTGCCAAATATTTGGCATATACAGCCAGTATAACGATCTGAGCTGTACAGGTACCAGTTGCTATCCCAATGCACAATTAGACATGATATCAGGAACACTGCCGGAGATGAAGACGTACCGGCAACGAAATTTAGTGCCTGCATGGGGAGATCCATATCGATCAAGTCCATGTCTCGGCTAAACCTAAGGCATCCAACATCCAAAGTCAGAAATTTGCAAAGACCAATAAAATGAAAGCATCTCAAGTTCTATGGATAGAGTAACAACTGATAGAGAAAACGTGATTGTGAAGCTGACTTACCTGTTAGTAATATTGCCAATGTCGACGAGTTGGAAAAACTGAAAAGGTGCTCTATGTCCTATGTTAGCCGGTCATCCTAGATATAAGCTGCAGGAAGCATGTTGTTGTGAGTGAATGGAGATGATAACCTACTTCAATGTCGCATTCAAAACGTCCTCATGTAAGCGTAATGAAGATTTTGATGCCATGTTAATAAACATGAGCCTATGCTCGTAATCAGTATGTGATGTGAAAATTGAGCACGCGGACGACGAACCAGCAAGCACAAGTCATGAAGACTACACCAATGATGCCGAGAAATGCGTATATGCCGAGGTACATGCCGACTCCAGCCTCAGGGTTTCGTTCATTTGCTGCTGTCCACCAGTCGACCCATACAGCTACATATAAAGTTAGCATGACTCAAATCATGAGTAATGGAAACCGTATCACCGCTAGACGTACTTGGAAACTGGCGACAGAAGGCCCAGAAAGCGACCGTTCCGAAGAAACCGGCAACCACAGGTAAGCCTGTCGCTCTTAGATAGTATATATAATCAGAAAAATCACCCTTTTGACGAGCGGTATCGTCTTCTGATAACTCATTCAGCGTTGACTCAGCTGAGTCTGGAACACTCTCTTCTTCTTCATCGACGCCTATAATATGAGAGAAGCCACGGGTTGAGGCTTTCTCGTCCGACGCCACGATCTCTTCGTTGCATGCGGAGGATGTTTTAACGTTCATGGCTTGAATGTAAGAACTGCTAGCTATTAGATCCTTTAGAGCACCTTTCTCAGAAATCCGACCGTCAGCCAAGACGACGATTTGATCTGCGTATGGAAGGAGAAGGCCTATCAGAAAATTAGAGATTAAACATGTGTATTTCATTTTGGATGTAAACTTTTCCTTACTTGAGTGTGTTGTAAAAACAACGGTGGTTCTCATATTTCGAAAGAGTCCGTTTGCTTCAAATAAACGTGAAGCAATCTTCTCCGTGGCTGCAGCATCAACCCCACTGAAGACGTCGTCAAGAATAACAACTCTGCATCGTGAGTATAAAGCCCGCGCCAAGCTCTATTCAGCTTCAATTTAGTTTCCGAATCCAAAAATAAATAGTCAGACACATGTGCTTGACTTACAATCCTTTGCTTTTGCCCACCACTCAAGTTTAACCCGTTGCTGCCAACAGGTGTTTTATCACCCTGGGCAAGTCGCGATAGATCCTCTTCAATTCCGCATGCCCAGATCACCGTTTTGTACCAATCTTTGTCAAAGTCCATGTTGCCAATAATATTCTCACGAACTGTATGGCTCTGAAGCCATGGTGTCTGCGAACAGTAGCCAATCGTGGCAAAATTTCTCTTTGTGGAACCTTCGGTAGCCAAAGACTCTCCAAGAATACTCTCTAGAAGAGTTGACTTTCCGCTGCCGACGGGACCGACGATGGCAGTAAAAGCTCCGTGCTTGATACTAAGATCGATGTTGCGCAAAACAGGGTTTTTGACATCTTTCCATCCAAAGTTTTGGTTGTGAAACTCCACGAGATCTTCATGTGGGTGTGATCCTATAGATACCTTCTCAAGGTCCACAGAGGGCCCGCCGAAAGATTCCGTGCTGTTTACCTGTAAATCAGATATATCAGGTGCGTATGGGACACTGCAATATTCTTGCATCCTATCGAAACATCCCATACACTGGATTACGGCGGGTATTGATTGGATAAGCGTCAAAACAGGTGTCGTTAGCAGAGCCACCAATGACAACGAAGTAAAAGCCTGCGCAGCGAGTAGAGAATTGTCCTTCCGGATCAACGCAATAATTACATATAGAGTAAAAGTCGCTATCGGAGCAAGATCAGTGGGCGATTGGGCTATTTATGGTCAGTTATTATACGTTAATGTAGTGATGGGTCCTCCATCTTTGCTAGATGGAGGTACTGGGGAAATGCTTACAGAGCACAATTCTCCAAATCAACAGCTTGCGAAATGCAGCAGAAGCCACTATTTCGGCGTGACGAAGCCCTTGAATTATAGACGATAACTTTTCGGAAAATCCCAGCATCTTGACAGCCTTGATATTCTCTAGAACGTGCGAGGTTAGGCGCAGGCGATCTTCCACTTTTTCCACCCATAGCCGCTGCGCGGTGCTAGTAGAAGCAGAGAGCGGAAGAGTGGCCCCGATGAAAACTGTATGATGCAGAAACACAGAATTAGTTATGTCTTCCAGATTTCTCTATAAGATTGAGCAATTTTTACTTACCCAAGATGATGACAACAGGCATGACGCAAGCCACACCGACCTGCCTCTCTAGAAGGTAGACTGCTATCGCGATATCAATGCAGCAAGCCCAAACTTCATGGATATACCTGAAAGCAACCGTGATACGCTCTACATCTGTCCCCATTAAAGCGATTGCCGTGATATTACCAAGATCCACGCTCCGGGCGCGGGCGGTTTGGCCGTGGATGAGAGAGATTAGCCCACCACGCAAGCGGATTACAAAACGGATCGTGCGATACTCATACAGGGCTGTCGATACCTTAGTGCTGGTCAGTCTCTAATCCCAATGTCTGCAGATTCTTCCTTGTGATAGCTTACAGCCATGCCAATGTAAGTGAGGGCGGTAGCTCCTATTAGGCCCTTACCAAAGGCCATGGAAGCATCCGCAGAGCCAACCCAAGTGACAATTGCGTTAATGAGAAAGGGCTGGCAGAAGGTGAAGGCAGTGAGACAGAGGCGTGGCAACACTCCGGATAGGAAAGGGGCAAGGTATGCATTCAAGCATACTCGAAAGAGCGCATACTTCGCAGATTTGTTTCCTAGACATTATCTGTGTCAGCGTTTATGTTCATTATGTCTTCATGGCATAATGAAGCAACAAATATGGAGTCTTTTGACATACTGGTTTTGGCCCAAGTGTTTGCCAACTCCCTCCCGATAATGCCACTATCGAGTTTCGGATCTAAGTCTGGAAGGTCCTCTACGGAGAGCACTTGAGTATAGCCGCGGCGAAAAGTTGTAGCAAGCCATGCAAATGTGGCTTGTTTCCAGAACCCGCTGAATGGTTCCGGAGTACCTGGCTTTTTAACTGATCCTATTAGGATATCATCCTTTTCCATTGACTCTGAGACCAATGCGATCAGAGTAAAAACAAGGCTCAGCGTGAGGACGATACTCGAGTTTCTCGCTTCTGGGATCAGCCATAATGTTCTTACACGAACTATATCTGCTATGGTACGCGCCGATAAATACAGGACTAGTATTGTCGAAGGACGGATTGAACGGCAGTGGTTTATGTAGGACAAGACAAGGGCGCTGAATACTGTAAGAACCTGCAAAATATCTGATGCGAGTGAGGCAGGGGCTCGGTCATGATGAGAGCCTGATGCCCTCAAGACGAGGAAAGCAATTTGGTAGGCCAACAAACACCCGAGAGTTACCTGAGCACAAAGGTACCGATAAGTCAGAGTGAACCGGAAGCGTATTTAAAAAAAAAAGCAGAGGATGTAAATTTAAGAGTCACTGAATAAACATACGAGCTTGATAAACAGCAATGTAGATCTCTTAACACAACGATGCGCCTTCCATAACTGCCATGCAGGCAATGGAAGTAGAAGCAAAAATAATGATGATGGTAAGCAAGCTAGTACAATATCTTCAAATTGTATCGTAAAGTCGAAACCGCGACAGGCAGCATTCACTCGTGGACCGAAAGAGGCGTCGGCGCCGCTTGGACAGGTCGCTGTTATTAGGTCCATATCTCGACTGATTCAGCAGAAGTGTTGAAAGAGTCGACCCCAGGTCAATTACATGTCTATCTATCTGACGTTGCAAATGAAGGACAGTCATTATAAAGTGAAGAACAATGCGGAACAGAGCCTGAATTAAGGCTTATGACAGCACTTCGGTAGTATTTACTTTCGGAGTCCGAAATTCTATCTGAATCCGGCATCTAATTGCATATTCACCTACCATTTTATATACATGAAGTGCAGATACAAAAGCTATACAAAGATAAAAGGCGCAGAATAGATCCTGAATAAACGCTTCTGATAACACTGTGGTGGCGCCTGATTTCGGAGTCCGAAATTGTGCCTCGGCCCACCGGTGCTACTATTCTAGCTGGAGGGACAACCACAATCACTGCATGGGATTTCGAACACGCTAGACAAGTATATAAGGAGAAACTCGACGGACTGAGATCAGGACAGACAGAGAAATGTGTTGAAACTTAAGAAAAAAGGAGGGGATACTGACCAGTACTTAGTCGACTATCCAGCACCCGGCGACTGTGCGAAGTTTTAAGTCTTGGAACAGAATGTAAAGGGAGGCCTCTGATTGTTTTACCGAGTACTTATTTTATTAGTACGAAACCTAGGTAGAACTCGTGAATACCCGCTAGTTTAGGTATCTGCTACTATCATTACTATCCTTTACTGTTAATATTATAATTAATTATCTGCTACTATTGGCATTGCATTCTAGTATCTCCTACTATTTACAGTTTCATCTAGTTCCTGCTACTAGTTCGAACTTTCCTCTAGTATCCGCTACTAGTGATATGTTGCTGTAGTATATGCTACTATCACCACTCTCTCAATACAGGTACTCCATATGTTCTGATATTATCACTACCGGTCTATTCATCTTGGAATCTGAGAAACGAATGGATTGAGACCAGACCAGACAAAGCAATATATTACCACGAAAAAAAAAAAAAAACCTGCCCTCCAGGCCAAACAACAAAGAAACGTCTAGGGCATTAGGCCCTCCCATACAACAACATATAAAAAGCTTGGGCCTATGAAACAGTTAGTACAATTACAAAGGATACATGAATGAAAACGCAGTGAGTACATACCCCAAACGTCACCAGGGGGCCAGCCCTCGGGAACATAAAATTCACGAGGCCGACAAGCCTCACCTGGTTCTCGGCCAGGGGGCGTCCCACGCCGGCAAAGGCATTGATGGCCGAGGCCATCACTCCCCAGACAGGGGCCATCACCGCCCCAAAGGGCACCACGGCAGTATCGGCGGCAGGGGGGGGGGGGCGAGAAGCCCACGGACGGACGAAGAAAAAGGCGCCAAAAGGCGCCCGGCAGAAACGCCATCGGTGATGGCAACGTTGGTGGTGGCGGCGGGGGCTGGGGCTGGGGCCGGGGCCGGGGCCGGGCAAACGCCAGTCACGGCACGAAGCCGGACTTTATAGTCAAAAAAAGCCTGGCAGAGCCAGGCCAAGAAGAGCAGGAAGCCCCAAAACATCAGGGTCGCACAGACCCATTGGAAGCGCGTGGTCTTGTACCGCATTGTCAGCTTTCGTGGCGCACAAGTGCTGGGTATGTGGGACAGCATTCGACTTACGGCCGGGCGTGGACGAGGGGCGGGAGCAGCAGCACGAGCTAAGACAAAGATCAGACAGGAACTAGACATTGATTGGACAAAAACAGGTACAAGATCGAAGGGGCTGTCGTAAATCCAGGAACAAGCATCGGGAGCGATCCAAAGGAATGGGTCGGCCATGTGCATGTGGGATGCGTCAAACTTACGCATGGTGAATTGACATTGTTTAAAAAAAAGAAAAAAACAAGCTGTCGAGAGGTAGGTACTTGGAGTCTGACTATCATCGATCAGCGACACTGACTGAACAATTCATGGGAAAGGGTACCCCCCTATCTATCTACTACACTGATTCTCTCCTACCTCTTCCCCCCCTTCCTTTTTCAGGTGGCCCCTGGCACACGTTGTCGTGATAAACAGTCATGGCATGTGATGTCAGTATTCCCTCCCCCATCCTCTCTCCAGTGGCCCCTGGCTTACGCTGTCGTGATATATAGTCATGGCGTGTGATGTCAGTATTTCCTCTTACCTTTCACATCCTCACCTCTGACTTCTGGCCAGCGCTGTATTGATCGCTAGTCTACGCGCGTTGAGTCAGTAGAGTTCTCTTTTCTTTTGTCTCCCTATGTCTTGATATGTAATGGTGGCGCGTGATGTCAATTGCTTTTCTCTTTTCGTATCATCCCCAATTTCCTCTACACCCTGGCTAAGGCTGTCCCGACTCTTTGTCGCGGCGCGCAAAGCCAGCCCCCATATCAACTACTAACGAGACACATAGGACGTAGATATCAAGGCTGGCTTCAAAGACTTCAATGGCGGGCAGATTTTCTTGATGCCAATATTGGGTGGAATGGCGTTCTATGTAGGCGGCGATAAAGGGTACGAGGGTTGTGTCGATGCGTGACATACACATTATTTCCAATAATACCCATTATAAGTGCGTGATAGGGCCATGTGTATCTAAGATACCAATATTTATCTATTCATCAAACTATTATTGTGCCTTGATTATTGCGATTGCTGCTAAGATCGACCAAGACCTCTGTGAATTTGTGTATCTAGATACCTCATATCTAAGACGCCGCAACCCGCTTCCCTTTGCAGCCGGCACTGCCTTAGTACTTACCTATATCTAATACAAGTGCGTCGTACAATGTCTTTACCGATTATAATGTCTTCAAGTTGTTGAATATCTACATTTTCTACGCATAGGAATCTATTGATAACCAGTGCTGCTGCACATATGTGCTGCAAGCAAGATGCACGCAAGATGCACGCAGGTACCGGGTAGTTCCAGCGTATCACCAGAGGGTGAAATGGTAGATGGCGGTGGCCTCCCGCTTAGTGCTTCATAGCCTACGGAGCTTCCAAAAACCCTGAGATGTCCGTTGTCATAATGAGTAGCCATTTCAGCTAAGGACGGGACTGTTCCAAGATGCGATATTCCGTTCAGTCGCATTAACCCAGCGATCATCCAAGCCTTGATGGTCGTACTCGACCGAATTTCGCCACCGTATCAATTTCGGAGTCCGAAATTCTTAGGCACAAGCTAGAATACCCTAGGAGGCATTGCGTATAAAGGTCTAATAGTGCGCTAAATTTGCTGCACAGCAGTACTTTACTAAGTCCCCAAAATATGGGAGCAACATTACATACTGACCTGACAGGAGAATGTGGTAATGCATACATGTAAATAATCAAGGGTAGAGTATTAAATTACTTGAATGGTATAATATATACAACCTGGATTCTTAAAAATATAAATTAAACCTAATTTCTGAGCCATATTAATGACATATTAGCACAGTTGGACAGCTTATTCACAGAAGAAGATACTCACAGTAGGGTCAGAGTGAGATCTCCGTGGATCTTCGCCTTGAGTTCAATCTCTATCTCGAGGTTTAGGTCCAGCCGCAACCTTAGTGCACTATTGTCATTGCCTTTCTTTGGCTCCGGCTGCTCGTCAGGCTGTGGTCGTATCTGCTGTCGCCGCCGCCGCCGTGGAGGCGGAATCTCTTGCTGGCTCAAGGCCATCTTTGCCCCAGATTTATCCTCCTCGGCCAGGATGCCATCATAGGATCTCTGTTTCTTCTCCCATGCCGGCCCAGTGGACCGACTCTTGGTGGTTTGAGGCAATGCTGACTTAGCTTGGCCAGGGATCTCAGGCTCGTCCTGATTCTTCTCCTCATCTTCATCAGGGCTCAAATACTTGGATCCTACATTGCTCTCGGCGCCTCCAGGATCGCTCTCTTCTTTACCAACACTTTTTTTCCTCTCTCTAGCTTTATCAGCTCGCGGCTGCGCTGTCTGGTCTGCATCCTGTAAGAACGTGCGGTCGCTGTGTTGTTCCTCCATCTTATTGTAGTACTAACAGTCAGTCTAACGTGTGCGAGTGAGTTTCCAGTTATAACTCTGACCTTGGATGACGTGGGTTGCTATGGGAGTTATTTTTTCCTTTTCCTTTGCAGAGGTGCTTAGGGTATGTGAGAATGTGGGAATGGTTTCGGACTTGCAATGAGATTTGGTGAGGTCGATGTAATAAGCTCAAATAAAGGTGGCGAAAAGGTACATTATGGTAATGCCGGATAAGCAAATTGAAGGTTTTTATGACCGTTATATGTCGAACCAAACCTTGGGGACGTTCAACCTGTGTAGTACTGCAGGAGTGCGTGCATTAAAGTGATTGCAGAGTACTCCATCAGTTTAGGTTTAGGAACGCCATCGCCATGTCATCACAGCATACCAGAAACATGACGTCAGCAATTCCCTAAAAAAGTAGTTTTCCTAGGTAAAATGGCAATAAAGGTGGGATGATTTAGCAGGCTGGGGCAAGTCTTTTTCTCAGTGGAGGAGAGGTGCTCAATAGACGCGAATCACCCGGAGTGAATAGAGAAGAAGCCCATCTGCCAACGCTATTATATTGCAACTCCGAAAAGGACTCGTGATTTGGTCATTGTATAATTGACGGTCGCGGGATTCCAACCACTAGCGGAGTTGGTTAGGCTATCGGCGCTCAGAAGAAGTAGAATGCCACATCCGAGGGGCAGGAGAAGTTTGTCTTAAGCGTTATATTATTATCAAGAAATACTTTTCGAGAAGAAAGATTGATCGCGTTGACAGATGGCAGGGGAATAACAAAACTCCATACAAGCCGCAATAACTTAATAAAAGCCTATTTCCAGTTATTTTTGCGCACCTAAATAAGGCAGTTGACGGCCACCAAGCAGTGTCTCGGTCTCGTTAGCACAATCTTTATCGATCTCTCTAATTCTAATTGGTTCTTTGTGAATATGAATACAGGAGTAGTCCAGTATAGGGGCCGCAGGGACGCGCTCAAGCGCATCATAGGACCCTGGGGGGTCAGGAGAGGATGAGCGCTTCTTCGCCCTGAGGCCCGCAATGAATGATGCGTTTATCGTGGCGAGCCAAACAAAGCAATAGGTTGTGCTAAAACTCGATCAAACACTGCGTTAGAGGACAATGTAGATAATAGAGTGGATAGAGCAAGGCCCTTTGAGGCTGCGGCGGAAATTTTTGGGCATACGGAATCACTACTATCAGAGACTAGGTTAGTGCGCGTTGACGCGCATGTTTCGTTTGGCGAGTTCAGCCATAACCTATATTGGCACGAAGGCAAAGAGAAGAAGAGAAGACAAATGCACAATATGTTATTCCTGTGCATCGGGCGCATGAAGAGATATGTGGCCCGGTCATTTGTGACTATGAGCGGCCTTATGCCATGTCTTCGCCCTGTAGACCCTATCATTACATGTGAGTATTGGTGAGTTTATTTGGCCTCGGGTTAAGCTCAACGCTCTGTTAAGCAAAGGGTGCCTTGTTTGCAGGCCTCCTGCTCTTTCTCTTTCTCTGTGAGCCTTCATGGCAACGAATCTGCCCCAGCCAATCGTGTCCGACAAGCTTGAAAGAGGACTGTATCGCCAGCTCGAAAGAGGGCAACTCTGTCTGGCAGCATCTAGACAGACCAGATTTGGTCTTCCTCTACCATTGATTAGTTTTTCTGCGTCTGAGCTGCAGGACGGTTCCTACCGGGATGCAACGATAACAAAGCGGGGGTGGCTTTGCCCTCTATGAACCGCGTGTTGAGCGTACGCAATGGTGTTAGGCTAGAATCAAGGTTGATGGACCTAACAAACGACGTCACCATTTAGCATCACTACGTATGAGTATTGTGTGCGGAGTAGCGAAGAAGCTGATCCTACAGCTACATCGCCCTGCCCGCCCTATAATGCTCCTGTGCCTGATCGAGGCACCGACCCTCTCTTTTATCGCGCTCTTAAAAACGAGTCAACTTTGAACTTTGACCGCCATGTCGGTCGTTTTCCTCCGTCGTTATTGACCCCGGACAACTACTTCAGGCGCCAGGGGCAAGCCGGGAATCCAGCTTGAAGAATTGATCACCACAGGGCGAAATCACGATTGTCGCGCGGACGTGATTAGCTGCGATGATGTGCTGTTTGTGAAGAGGGTCATCTTCAACGGTTGGGTACTCGCTGCCAAAGTGCATCTAGACAGAGATGTACACAAATGACATCTACTTCTGAGGAGATTTTACATATGTGTCTTCATACCATTGTCTACTACCCGCAACAAGGCACCATACCTCTCTTGCTTTTCCTAGTCGCAAATATGTCTCATGGCAAAGAGGGATACCCTTCTTCATCGCTTTCTCTTGTATATCTTGAACAATTTGGTGCATAGGACATACTGGGCTGACTGATTCTTTTGGCATAATATAGTTTGGATCTGCAAAGCAGTAGCAAAATATATATCCTCTGAGGCAGGATGGCCTTTGGCCTAGCTAGCGTAACAAACTAACAATGTAAAGATCAAGAAACATTCAGATAGGCTAATATCACTCATTCCGTGCTCCTTGAAAGATATTGTTCAATCTTGTCAAGATTCCTTATTTGCTCCTTTTCTGGCACTCCTCTTACTCTCTTACTCCTATGAGGTTACCAACGTAGCTGACTGCCTTTGGTGGCGGCCAGGCTAACCCTTTGGCAGTCCTGGCAATGATATTGGCTCCAGGAACACATCAAATTATGTATCCGCCCTGGTCGTCATTTCCTTGGCGCTCAGAGCGAGTCAGACCATGTTTTGATACCAAGTCTCCAGCCGAGTGCAAGAGACCACCCTGGCCAATCTGGGAAGCCCCAAGGTCGTTAACGCCGTCTTGTAGGGAATCAACTTGCTCAATGTTCGTAACTTTGGCCTTATCCAAGTTGCCTGAGTAGATATCAACGTTGGCGTGGGATCCATGTGCTGTTAGATGCAGGATTTGCAGAATCCAACTTACTCTTGGTCGTGTAGCTGGCTTTATTGTCTTTTGTGAACCATCGAAGATAGATATCCTCCAGCCACGGTACCCACGACTCGTATTGCTCGTTGTATGTCTTCTTAGCCCACTCCATCGCGCCGATGGGAATTATTTTGGATGTGGCAGTTCTAAGATGTACTGGTGTGGGAGATTATGGAATGTTTACGGATGATCCAAAGCAGGGCAGTTGACATGAACATGTCGATTTCTGGGTTTATAAGTTTTTTTAAACGTCGGCAGTTTCGCCACGCTGTGTCGTCAGAGACTGGGAGTAAGCCCGCTTCACAGGACCATGTTTCTCAGAACCATAAGGTAATTACCATCAATCCTGTACTCGTACGTCACCATCACCTAAAGCAGCGCACGTCTCATTCATTAGTTCGAGCCAATCACATCTAGTGGAGACTCTCCTCCGAGTTTCTGGTAAAGTTGGAACGAACCCCTAGCTTCATTAGTTCCCGAACGCTGCGCCTGCAGCCATTTCTCTGAGCACTCGTTCAACGTGCGTCATTGAGAAGAGGGACCTGCAAAGCAAACCAAATGCGGTGTAAATGGTCACCTTTAGCTAATGACTTGGGCCAATCGGTGCAACTCCGAACAGCGTCTATGCCTTTGCCACTTGAGATTGCAATCCGCTTGTGCCTCTGGCCATGGCACCTGTGTAATCGAATCATAATTTCCTGGGATTAAAACCTCGTACAACTGCATGTGCGTGTCGCTTGTACGGCGCGTAGAAGAACGATAAATGTTTGCTCTTCATTATCTGTCGTCTTTTTCCCACCTAGCTTTGTACATATCATAGATGTCCATGCTGTGAACAGGGCAACGTGCACGAGACTTGGAGCTTCATGGCCAATCTATCTCTCGACATAACCAATACTCTGAGCAACCTCGACGCCCATAACGTGACGTGTGCCTCTCCATCCTGGCCTCGTCGAGCGACCCTCTCCATTTCAGATCTGCGGCCTTCTGTCAGTTCCCTTCTCTCCGACGACGACCTGTCCCTATGTGGCTCCGTTGATGGCCATACACATAGCGAGATCAGCCCCGATATGGCTGCGGCCACCTCGTATGAGACATGGCCGGCTTGCTGTTTGGCAAGCGATAAGAACCCTCTCCCCGCAAGAGAGATAGAACTGGGCTGTGAGAAGGAAGGGAGGCCACAGGTGATACAGAGATATGGCACATGCCGGATACTCAAGATGAGACAAAAGGGCAAGCTTAGCTACATGCCACGCATAACAGAATAGGAGGAATTGTGCCAGCTAGATGAAGATCGCGTCCACGTTGTACATTGTCATTTCGCGTGCCATTTTGAGATAGGGAAGACCAGTGCTCTTTCTCCAACTCTTGTACTTGAGATCATGATACTATGTTTCTGATAGTTTCTGTTGTAAGTGCCAAACGCTTCCATACTGCCCCCCAAGCCCGTACAACAAGCACCAATGAGTTTATGTCCGATCAACTGGCAGCGAGTAGTCTTTTCCCCCCACAAACGTCAGCATCTATGGTGTATGTGCGACGGCAATTGACTTTCGGCTGGGCGGCGGCGAGGGACACGGGCGACGGTGGAAGGTAAAATAATAAAAGAGAATTACTAGCCAGCACTCCAACGACTATGTGAGGTTCAAGTGCTGGGACAGGATGCGAAGGGAAACCTATTGTTTACTTATCCCTCTCAACTAAAACTACCCAAGACTAATCCGCTACAGGTCCTCTAACGCGGTTATACTGTTAGCGTGAACCTGGATGAAGGCGATAACAGCGACGATAACGGCAGTAAAGACTCTTTTATATGCCAACGTCAGTCGGGATAATAGCGACAATGGCAGCGAATATTCTTTTCCTTTTACCTACACCCAGTAAGTCTACCTCTACCTTTCCGAGCTTACAGCAATACTTACAGTCTAACCAGGAGACCTCTGATAAAGAAGAAGAAGGGATTTAATAGAGTACCCTATAGGCTTACCGTGAGTTGCCGTTCTATGTCTATGACAATTAAGCTAATTTACAGTTTAGTCTTGAAATGCCCAAGCCTATTTCCCACCCCAGCTCCCTCTATTAAGCTGTAGCAGTTCCTTCCTCTCCTTTGCAGAACTCCAAAATGTCCTGAGAGATGTCTGTTATTATAATAGCCATCTCAGCTAAGGGACTGTTGTTACACGCGATACTCTGTACTCAGTCAGACTAATTCACCCGTTTCTGACTAAAGAATGAATCCCGACCAACCGACTATTGATCATGCGAGCCCCAACAGTGACACCCTCTAACAAAATCTCCACCGGCCGACCGAATCTCACCACTGGTAGTGAATGAAAGGGCCAACATCAATTTCGGAGTCCGAAATTCTTGAGCAGCCCCGCTCGAAATCGACCAACATCTCAAGCTGGAGATGCGAATCAGACCAATCAAGTTGGATCTGACATGCTCCTGGGAATATGGCTGTCGCTGCCCCAGCGTCAATGAAGCGCCTAATACTCCGTGCAAAGTCGACTGGACTCAACCCAGCTATTGGCGATCGCGCCCCGATCCGAAAGCAACTAAATTGTAATTGTTACAAGGCCGCCAATCAGTTCAATGGCATCGCAGAAAATCCACCGTACAGTCGTTATCACAAGCTTGCCTCAGACGAAAACGAACTTTTGGCACGCTCTTGTCTATTGCCTAGGCACGGTCTGGAATAGTTCAATTGGCATGGATTGCATATAATGTGATGCACCATGATTCGCCACACAAAAGTACCTGACCGTGTTGCGTGCCCAACACATGTTGACATGGTTGTCGCAAAATTATAGCTGGTGACTACTAGGCAGGTATGTACACAGGTACCTGCATTTGTTGTACCGCACTAGGGAAAGTGGCCACGAGGTACTTATGTGAAGCGAGGTGCAACCAGATGAACCAAACCGAAAGCAGAAGAGAGGAAATTTTTTGTGCAAAAAAAAAAATCACAATATACATGTTGATGGTCATCGAATAATGCAATCCACACGTGGAAGCAATTTGATGGAGGAAACGTCCATCACTCCATACCAGCAGGTCCAAGGTACCCGCCGGGTATACGTGGAACCTGGAAGCACCTAAGTGCTAGGTAGTGGACAGGTACCAGGGGTTGGTTTGGGCGTGCCGTCCCCTGTAGTGCGCTATCAAAAGTGGACCATCCGCGCTGTAACTCGAATCAGTTGCTGTCAACAGAAGATTGAAGATTGATGAGCCATCCATTGGATATTGGATTCCTCTCACCCCGCAACCTTCACGAATCGCAAGCCGTCGCAGATCTCGTCGTTCGTTATACGGTCCGTCGATTCGTTTCCATTCCCTTTTCTTATTTTTCCCATTCTGCGGGAAGAGAAAGAGAATTGCACTGGAAGCATGCATCTTGCATCTCAAACAGCCTTAATTGCCTTGTCCTTTGCTTTGGCCGATGCAGCAACTTTGGACTCGACGTCGCAAGCTCCTCAGCTAGATTGGGACACAATCAAGCCCAGTCGTGATTTGGAATACCACGACTGTTACGATGGATATCAATGTGCGCGCCTAGAAGTGCCTCTTGACTGGACAAACAGCACCGACGCTCGCACTGCCGTCATTGCCATTGCTAAACTGCCCGCTGTAGTCTCTGACCATGACCCCAGTTTTGGCGGAAGCATCTTTGTGAATCCGGGTGGTCCAGGGGCTTCAGGTGTTTCTTTCGTTCTCTCGGATGGGCATGATTTGCAGCAATATGTCGATAAGCCTGGTCGCCGCCACTACGAGATTTTCTCATGGGATCCTCGTGGTATCGGTCGCACGACTCCAAGCTCCAACTGCTTCCGCTCCGACGTCGTGTCTCGCAGTGCGTGGCAGCTCGAGGCTCGTGGAAATGGCGGGCTCGATAAGGGCATCGACTCAATCAAATATGGCCTTGCATTGTCAAAAGCCTTGTCTCAGCGATGCAAGGATTCGGAGAAACAGTGGGGAGATGGAATGGCGTTTGTGAATACCCCTAGCGTGGCTCGAGATATGGTCGAGATGGTGGATAAAGTCGATGAGCTGAGAAAACGCGAGGGCGTCAGTAAAGCACAGGATGACGCCCGTCAAGAGCTCAGGAAACGGACTGAGGAAGATGATGTACCGCGGCTGCAGTACATTGGATTTTCCTATGGCACAGCCCTCGGTAACTACTTTGCAAGTTTATATCCCGGCCGTGTTGGGAGGATGGTGCTCGATGGAGTGGTTCATGCAGATGATTATGCAAATGGTCCTGTAAGTTCATCGCGTTATTCCCCGAGCTGCGGAATTTGATCAATCGCCGTCTCTCAAGCTCATACATCAAACTAACCAAATTCAGGGCTGGCTTACGAATCTTCACGACACGGATGAAATCCTGGAGGAATTCTGGCGAGGCTGCCTCCAAGCTGGTCCATCTATTTGCACCCTCGCCTCTGACTCAGATGCCTCGCCTTCTGAGATCAAAACCAGATTCTGGTCTTGGGTGGCCGACCTCGATGACGTCCCAATTCCCGCACTATCATCTTCACGCACTATAGTCGTCATCACCGGCGACGATATCCGTAAACTTGTTGGCTCTTCCCTCTACAATCCCATTCGGACCTTCAAGCTCCTGGCAACAACGCTTCACGAGGCCATGAAGGGCAATACGACTGAACTCGTCAGTAACTTGATGAAGTTTGGCCATGTGCCGAATCTGGACACCGTCTGCTCCGATAATAACAGCACCAAGCCCGCTGCTATTCTCCCCGAGTCTCAGTCTGCTGTCATCTGTGGTGATGGTGATGATATTACTGACAAAGATGCTGGCTGGTGGTCTAAATATGTCCAGCGCCAAATGAGCAAGTCGAAGCTGTTTGGAAGCTATTGGTCCAATATTCGCTTCAGCTGCTCCAGTTGGCCGTTTCGCCCTAATCTATCGTTCAAGGGCCCTTTCACAACCCCCAAAGCGCACCCCAATTTAGTTGCAGGGCATCCGGCTGCTCCTTTGTTGTTTCTGAGCCCTCGCCTTGATCCAGTCACTCCGCTGAACTCGGCTCGCGCAATGGCTGCTAACCACCCTGGCGCGGCAGTTGTCGTCCAAGATTCCATGGGTCATTGTGTTATTGGCACTGCTCCAAGTGATTGCACCAAAAGTATTGTGGCCGACTATTTTGAGTCTGGAACTGTTCCATCGGAGGAAGTAACATGCAAGACACAATGTGGGCCATGGGATGACAATTGCAGTGGCTACTCTCCCGAAGCCGCCAGCACTGTTGACTTTGCAAGCTGGCAACTCCAAGGCAATCCTCTCCTCTTTAGACAATGACTCAAAATTTGAGAGATCTCCCGGCGTTACATCGTTATATTAAGAAAACGATTTTCGTGCATCTGGTGCCGATTTCGCGTCATGGCATAGTGAACAATCTACGCCGACATGCAAACCAAGAGACATTTTCAAGTACTGGAGAGTTGGGATATATGATACCAAAATTTGCAGTTAGTTCGAATAGAATCACAATTATTATAATCAGGCTATCCGTTTCCTTTTCTATTATCATTTTCTTCAATTCTACTTTGCAAATATTGTCAAACACCGTTCTCTCACACAAACCATGGCGAACAAAGGCGTGAAGTGAAACAGACCACTTAATTACTTTGTATTGAGAGAAGCCACAGTTTCATAATTCACTAGGCGAGAAGATAATTTTATTCCTGTAATACTATTGTAATAAAATATTCTATGACCTACGAAAATGCCTGTCAACCGTCACGTCAGCGCATGTCATATAGCTGCCTTGCTATCAAAGCTAGCAAGAATGCATGCACACATGGTGTGAGACGAACTAAGTTGAATTGAAGTTTAGAATTTGGAATACATTTACACCGAACTAGTTCTTTACTCAATCTTATTGTTTGTAACCCGCAAGATCCTCTGATCCTCTGAGTATCACGATGATGCTGTCTTAGTGCGTTCACAAGGTCGCGGATGACTTCCGGACTGCGAAACTCACCGCACCTGCGGGATAAACGATTGTGAAGTTTGATATCTACGGGAAACAACGGTTTTGGTAAGATTATAGAAATGGCAGTTAAATGTTAATGGATTCTAGATAAGTTACCTCCGGGCTCCGAAGAAGACGTGTTCCGGATTCCGAACATGTTCCTCCGCGATGACCTCTTTCCGGATTCCGGCCAAAATAATGTATGGATTAACGGTCATTGTTAGAGTATCTAGGCATGTTGGAAGATATCCAACTTCAAACTCAAGAAGTAGATCATCAAGTTTTGATTGCGAATGGTTTGTGACGACTCAAGTATAAATATGAATCTGGCCCCCCGTTAACCTCAGATAAAATTCACTCAACAAGCTTTCATTGACAACTCGTTCAATAAAACTATACTCCACTTACTATATACATCAGAATGGTGACCTCCAGTCTAATTGCTTGCCTCGTCGTGTTGGCGGGTGTCGCTGTGGCGTATCCAGGTAGGTTTCCAACCTTTGCAGCGCATCGCTTTGCTAATACAACATGCTTCAAATTGCAGCTCCCCCGGTGGCTGAAAGCCACGCAGTTTTTCGACGATGTGGACCTCTTGAGGTATGCCCTGACTCAAATCTGTCAGGTGAGACTATTGTTACCATGTAGTTGAATTCAGCTGATCAATTGCTCATCTCCTTCAGCGGCGCAAGAACCTGCACCCGTTCGAAGGTGCGGACCTCTAGAGATTTGTAACGATGCAGAGCCAGTAGCACCCGTTCGTAGGTGCGGACCTCTGGAGCTTTGTACCGATTCAGAGCCGGTGGCTCCTGTCCGAAAGAGGTGCGGACCTCTGGAGGTTTGTGTCGATTCAGAGTCAGCAGTGGAACAGTAAACGTGATATCATATATAGAACAAGATATAGGCTAGGGAATATTTGTTCTTGATATGGCACCAATTATGGACTGGATTTTATTGTAGCGTAGCAGAGTTGAAGAGAGAAGATATGGATGCAAAGTTGTGTTTGGAGATGTTGATATTTTTATAGCTTACAGAATGGACTATGATGAGGTGACTCTCTTGTTTTATTCATGTTCGGTGACTTTCACGGGTGAAATACTGACTCCTAGCGAACCAAACGCAACTACTTTTCGCATGCCTTGGTTCCTTATTTAACACCATATTGCCAAACTTTTAGCAAAAGTTATCGTTCAAATATTATTTAGGCGTCACTCCATCAATAATCCTCCCTTTCACCACAAACTCGCCCATGGCTGGTAGTTTTCGGCCTGCATCAGCTGTTGAAGCTGCCTCCGCCGAACTCCAATATTACCACCATCAAAGAGTGAAAACACCGTCGCATCATTCAATAGTCTCGGAAACACTGTATCAGTTCGGTAAGATGTCCTATATGTGCATCAGCCTAATGAGCTTATTGGAGGGGTAAATGTGTTGGAGAATTTGGACATCTTTCCTCCCGGGAATAACTCACATTCCCACCAACTGCATCGTGTCCCAGACAGCACTGACAGCCTGATCGGTGCAATAAATCTTGGCCTGCAAACAGGCTTCGTATCGGCTGCTGTCATCTCCAGTTCCTTTTTCAACGCCATCGAGAGCCTTCCAAGCGAGGAGACGAGATGTATCAATCTTGATCTTGGCATTGATCAACAAGTCAGCTGGGCTTTGCCTCTCTATAATGGGTACCGTGCCTCTGCGGCTGTCTTCTTTGGCGAACTTCAGGGCTGCTTCAAAGGCTGCCCGCATCGTCCCAACTGCCATAGCACCCGCTAACGCAGCAGACATGCTGAAGGCCCGCAGGATGATGGAAGCTCCAGTCCCTGGAGCCCCTAATACGTCTGCAGCCGGAACTTTGAAGTTAGTGTACCTGGTTAGTGGCCCAGAGGCCGCAGTATGACCCATAAGATTCGGTTCTGCGATCTTTTGATACGCATTGGGCTCATTCTGAGCTATCGTATCTCTTGTAACCAGAAAAACGATGATGTTTGACGCGGGATCATCATTTGGGTCTTGAGGTCCACCATCCTCAGATAATCGGCAGCAAAGGCACGCGAGCGCAGCACCTTTTCCGTCCCAACCAGCGCTGTTGGTAGTCCATAACTACGTGTAGTTGCAAAGCATTAGTAAAAGAATGAACTATTTGATTGAGAATTGTGGTCGGAATTTCCTACTTTGTCGCCATTTATAATGTAGTAGTCGCCTTCTTTCCGGGCAGTAGTTTCCAATCCTTGGCCACCCTTTTCAAGCCAATTGGCAGTGCCACCCGGTTCGGAATGGGCCAAACTAGCAAGTGGTTCACCTTCGCAAGTGAGAAAAGGAGCAAGAAACTTCTTTTGCTGCTCTGGTGTGCCGCCTAGAATCAGGGGCATTAAACCAAGTCCAGTGCCGAGCACATGAAGCATAATGCTCGAATCGATTGCATAAAGCTCTTCCGCAACAATTGCGCCATCTATAAACGACTCATTGCTTCCACCGAGTGGGACTGGGACCTGAGCTTTTACAAAGCCAGCTTTCACAAGCTTTTGGTAAAATGGCAGAGTGGCTTGGAATCGGGATTCCTGGTCGCTGTATTGCGAGTATATTTCTCTAGCAGGTAAGAGAATCTCTTTGCCGATTTTGGCAGCTTCCTCTCGAAGAGCCTTTTGTTTATCGGTTAAGCTAAATCCGATCATGTTGAATATTGATCAAAGAAGGAGAAGCTGTGATATCGTTGCTCAATGGGAAGAAAACAGAGATGTGTGGTGTTATGGTAGAGCGACACGGCACAGTCGAAAACTGAGAGAGCTGCTCTGATTAGATGTTATATACTAAACAAACAATACAAATAGTTCTTCGATCATTACATATGAGTGATTAACCTTTCATAAGCGACTTCCCAACTTCGATACATTACTGGGTAGTGATGTTCGAAGAGGGGCACTCTTTAAATCCTGCAGTGTTGCGGCCGCCCTCCACGAGTCAACTGTTGGGTCGGGCGGTTGGGTCGGATCATGTCGCTTATGCATCGGCTTATACACCATATTAAGAAGAATTTACCGAAATATATGGCACTTAATATGGAAGATAGGATGTGTAGTTTGTTACTTAGTTCATGTACCAGCTATAAAACATACTGTCTTCATTCGCTTTTGCCAATTGCCTTGTACAATGGATTATCGTGTTCTATTGGAATAAAGGTTGAATATAACTGCCTGATGAAGTCCTGCAGTTTCAGATAGTAGGCTACCTTAACCAACTCTACTGGGGAATTTGACTTCCATTACCATACGGTCCTCTCGCCTGTCTATCTAGCATTTCTTTCAGCTCAATACCCACTAAAGTAGTTGATATGCATCAGGTGAATAGTGTGGGTGTTTCTTTGTGCTAATTACACTCTTAGTTCAACGCTATACTGACACGAACACATTAGCCACTTCGACCTGCATCTCTTGAATCTCGTCTATTCAATGCATCTGGAAGAATAAGCGTAAAATCACTGATGTGCATTAAGTTGATCAAATAAATACACCATATAAAACTTTTATTCATGTGAAATACAGCATGAGACCACATACGTCAAAGACAGTGACTTTTAAGCATAGTCTTCAGAGCGTAAACTCGGACATATCAACCATCGTCAACCCCGCGGCTGACAAAAATGAGCTAACTACGGAGTAGACCAGAGAGAGAGATGCTGACCTGACCAGTGTTACCCACTGCTTACGAACATGTATAGTCACCACCATGTGGGGTTTGCCTACTCGGCAAATAATTACGCGGAAACGATTGGTATTCCAACATATAGCCATGGCCTGAAGGAATGATAGGCGTGAACAGGTTGCCCATTAGCGTTGCTTTCTTCTAAAAATATGTGACGAGTGGGTTGCATTCTTGAAAGCTGATTAGTGATTTCGTAGGAACAGTTGCCTACCGCTCAGAACTGACTCGTGGGAATTTTACCCCTCAACAAGAAGATGTGAACACCACACCCAATCTCCAAGAGTCTCCCAAGTAGACTATTCTTCTAAACTACCGCAATCACATGTCATCACCACTTGGCTGTGAACGCTCCCCAGAGCGTATTTGCATACTCAAGACGCTGAGTAATATGTCATCTTCAGTAAAGAGAGGCTCGTTTATAGCAAGAATCTGATGATATTGCAACGTATGTAGTAAGCCGGCGTTTGGCTATTTGTTGAACGGTAATGTCTTGATGAATTAATTGTATTGAATGTGTCGCAGTTTACATTGTAAATTCGATCTGGGTTGCTTGTTATATATATCTAGTCCTTCAACCATAGAGGACAGAATCAACAAGTAACTATTGTTAAGCAAATAATTGTCCACCAATAGGAATGAATGAAGGCGATATTAGTGTGAACTGTGTCTTAATGTCCGTATTGATGCAATTGGTTTCGGATAGACGGAAACTCCCGATGTCAGATGGAAAATCCCAAACTCATCGGAATAGTACCAAGTAGGGAAATAAATCTGGTAGAGTTTGGGGTTGGAAAGGCGGCATGGAGCTCAAGAAGGGACGAACGGTCGGATCGGATTTTGGGGACTTTGCGGAAGTTACCGTGCTAGTGAACGGCGATGCCATTTCGGCGTTTAGGGGCTCTTCATGTTGCTATGTCATCCACACGCTAAAGATTGTCGAATTGCCATTTTTGGCATTGAAAGAGATGGCCATAGGCGGAAATAACGTGTGAATAATGGTCTCTCTGAATACGATCGATGTATTGCGCTGAACATGGTCAAGAACCCTCACTTGGTTGATATAAAGAGGACGTTGCCAATCGGAAAATTAAACATGAAGGGAACGGATAAATACACCATATTCTATAAGAAGATTGGCACCAAACTCATATCATCTTATAATGTCACAGATCTTGAAGAATGTTATGCTCGTGGGGGTATGTTGGTGCTCTTGACGAGATTGTGGCCTTGTAACTGACGTGAAATAGGCTGGAGGGAATCTCGGAACACACGTGCTGCGGTCCCTTCTTGAAGCACAATTCAACGTTTCTGTAATGAGCCGAGCATCCAGCAAGACTACTTTTCCGGAGAATGTACGAGTATATAAGACGGATTATTCGGAGTCATCACTTATAAGTGCACTCGAGGGATATGATGCTGTGGTAAGCACCATCAGTGGCAGCGGGCTGAAAGAGCAGCAAAAAATAATTGATGCCGCCATTCTTGCTGGAGTAAAAAGGTTCATTCCATCAGAATATGGCATTGACGTCTGCCATCCGAAAGCTATGGAAATTGTTCCTTTCTTCAGCCAAAAACAGCAAATCAATGCCTATCTGAGGAGCAAGGAATCTCAAGGCATTACGTGGACCAGCGTGGCCACAGGGCCTTTCCTGGATTGGGTGCGTTTATTAACATCATCTTTGAGAGTTTTAATTTTATAGAGAAGACTTTCTAATAAATGAAACAGGGTCTTCAGGCTGGGCTGTTTGGATTTGACTTGAAGAATCGGTCCGCAACTTTTGTTGATGAAGGCACTCAGCCATTTAGCACCACAATTCTCCCCACAGTCGGCAAAGCCATAGCGTCTGTTCTTACACACGCCTCTGAGACCGAGAACAAAAGGATCTTCGTCCACTCATTCAGGACTACTCAAAAGCAGCTATTGGAGATATTGGAGAAGCAGACGGGTACGCCATGGAAGGTACGACACGTACCGGCTGATGAAATGATATCTGCAGGGAGACAGAAGATGTCAAATGGCCAAGGCGGTGTCTTTGAGCTTCTCCAGGTGGCAATGTTTAAAGGAGGCTGTGGATCCGATTTTGAAACTGAGTTTGAAGTGCATAATGATCTTCTGGAATTACGTCCAGATAATCTTGAGGGGTCCATAGCCTCTATACTCAGCCTCTGATAGTAGTTGCAGCTGGGATGTCCATCTGTATTGACAATTATTTATATTTATGTAAATTGCCTGGTTCGTACTATTTATAAACATGTCAATGTCGAATGGGTGGCAAGGAAGAAGAGAGATCAAACCGATGGCTTTAACTACACTATTGATGTTCTTCAGATTGCCACCACCCTCGTCGAGGTATCTCGCTTCAACTTCTTATTTACTATTATTTGAATGGAAATATTATATCATAATCTTTAACTTGATCACGAGATCTTTCAGTATTTCTCTTCTCCTCGTCTTTCTCAATTGCAGGGTAAGGTCCACTACTCGGACATTGGCCTACCGAAACGCAATACCAGCAACAGTGACATAATATTCATGAAAAGAGAACCATACCCAGAGGACTGAATAACAAATGTGAGTGCATATTTATCCATGACACTATATATGGCCTCCTTAGATACATTCGACGGCGCCCTTTCATCTGATAAACCGTTACGAATGACATAGCACATAATTACTCAACTTCAGCGGCTGGGAAATACATCTGCGGGAACATTTGCCCTTATAACTGGCCCGAGATACGACTCATAGTCATCAGGATTAGTCTCATTGCCATTCCACTTCAACGCGCGAGCAAGAGGTCGGTAATCTCCAGTGGTGAAGTTGTAAGTTACGCCATTGTTCGATAGCGTTGGAGTATGAAACATATAGAAGAAGCCAGTTGCAGAAGACCCTTCAACGTCAGTCAGATTATACTCCTGAATTGTGCCATACGTTGGTACACCAAGGAAGCCAGGCAAGATGGGCTGCGGCGTGTCTTGGTAGTCAATCTTGACGGAAGGATCAAAACCATAGATGGTTGGGACAAAAGTGGTGTTAGCGGGGACGAGCTCGTAGAGGATATGTGCCGACGGCAAGCCGATATCGATCCTTAAGAACGGGATAATAGATTCCGAGGCATTTGCGCTCCAATGATAAGTGTCGATGTTGGGTGTAGTTGCCTGAGCTGAGAAGACATTTTGCTGATCACCTGGAATAGACAAGACTTGCGGGCTAGCGTAAGGTACTGTCGTCGTCGCATTCTGAGTTATCGGACCAACAGCGTCCCTGCTGTATGGCAAGCCCATATAGGGAATCGAGTAGACGTTATTATCGCTGGAAATTTTAATGAATCCGCTATAGACAGGCGTCGAGTACGGATATTTGTCGGGCTGAGGTGTGATATGCACTGTAATAGTGGTTGACTCGCCGGGCTGAAGAGTCAACTTGGTCGTTGAGAATTGAGCAGATGCAGGAACAGAATGCGGAGTATAGGCGCTAATGGTGTCAAAGTTTGGTTCGCCGGCCAAGTAATTTTCATGGGCTCGAAGAAATGCGGCCGGGTCGTGGCTGAAAGTGTAGTGATTTGGTTTCTTTGAATCGTTTGTTATGGTTATCTTCTGCGGTGAAGGATTCGCAGAGTCCCTCAAGCTGAATTCCGAAGGACTTATTGTTGAATCAGCTTTGACAGCGGCATAAACATCAAGCATTCCACCACCTTGGCGAAGCGTGGAAGTGAATGGTATCGTGGAGTTGTATTCTGGGAGCGGAGAAGCAGCAGTCTTGAGACGATCAAAGAGTTGTGCAACAGTTAGATGAGGGAATTGGCTCTTGAGAAGCGCATAACTCGCGGCTGCGAGCGGCGTTGCCATGGATGTTCCCGATACAACGGCATAACCACCCGCGGCAAGCGGCCATGTTGATAGAATTGTGCCTCCGGGTGAAGCGACTTTGGGATGCAGTGTCATCTCGATGGTAGGACCAAGGCTCGAGAATGAGGTCACAAAGTTTCCTAGTGGGTCAGCAATGAGCTGCTGAGATTGTGAGCCTGTGGAAATGAATTGCAGGCTATACGTCTCGTTAGGTGATAAGCCTTGAATAGCTTCCACAATTGCTTTTGAGCTATCGTAGGTCAAATACAATGTGTCGGGAGAGCCGTCGTTTTCAGGTTCATCTAGCTCGATAAGCTGATCTTCGCTTGTGAGGTAAGCCATAATAGTTGTGACGCCCAACTCCTGAGCTTGAAACCAGCCAGTGCCACAATTATCCTCCCAAGATACCAACAGTATAGTTGTGTTCCAATCTACAGTTGCATTAGCCGCTGCATCCCAGGCTGGCTGGTAACAGCCACTGGCGACAGTATCATTGATCGGTATTCCAAGCCCAGTTCCAAGCACGAAGATGTCCTGCTTGCTCTTTCCTGGAAAAGGGAGTACTGATATATAATCTAGCGATTTGCCTTTCTCGTCATGGGCTTGGAAATGAGTCTGATATACTGCATTCTCCACGGCCCCTACGCTGAGCGCGTCTTGGCAAATACCAGGAATCGATGCACTATAGATCCCAGGGCCAAAGTTGCCAATGGCTGCCACAACCGCTACTCCCTTCTGTGCGAGCTGGGTGACCACCGGGTCGAAAGGGTTGAGAGCTTCCCATAATTCGCCGATGATTCCAAGAGATATGGAGAGCACGTCTGCGCCGTCTTCAGCGGCTCGAAGCATTGCGCTTATAATGATGTCGTTGGGTGTGCCAGAGCCTGGACAGCTCAAGACTCTGTAAGCTCCTATTGTCGCATCAGGAGCCCCTCCAACAAGGCCAAAGCCTACATCGTCGGGATCTTCCATTGCCAGAATTCCTGCCACGGCGTTAGTCCTAATGCCGATATAGTTTAGAGATTTATTACTCGTCGCCAATACTTACCAAGAGTGTGAGTGCCATGTCCACCTTCAGGACATGTTGCCAGTGGATCAGGGCTAGGCATGGGAGTATTGGTGCCGTCGTAATTATCACCCACGAAATCATAACCGAAAGCAATTTTATGGCCAGGTCCGAAGCCTCCGCCAAGTGCGGGGTGACGATAATCGACACCAGAGTCAATGATGCCGATCTGGACTCCTTTGCCTCTGATGCCTTCGTCGTGAAGCTTCTGAATGTTGACAGAAAGTAGGGGCTGGTTCACGCCGCTAACACCTCGTAGGTTGGGCAAAGTCGTATTGCTGTTGCCAGTGGTCGATTGGGTACTGCCGCTGGTCGACTTGACCTTTGGACTACCGTTTCTATAATATGGTTCAGGCGGAGGGACAATCGTCACATGCCAGGCGTTCTTCACTCCATTGGCCTTCCTGACAGACTCAAGGTCGACATCTGTGTGAAAGGAGACCGAAATTCCTGAGAAAATATCCACGGAATTGAACTCATTGCGAAGTTGGTAGCCCGCTTTGATGCCTACAGGGGTTTGTGCAAAGCGTTGCTGAGGTTGCAAAGAGGGATGGAAATCTGGCTCAAACTCAATAATGTATGCATTGGGAACAATGGTGATGTTGGGCTTCTGTGCCGGTTGCACAGTCGTGAGCGATGCCGCGCTGCCAGTTACGGCCAGCAGGCTAAAGGCGGCCTTGACTTTCATTTTTCTAGGCCAATAGGAGGCTCAGAGGAATCCAATCAAGTGGCACTGAGTTGCAAACAAGACAACTTAATGTCTTGTGGCTTAACAAATAAGCGCCCAGAGAGAATCAACCCTCGTTCGCTCCCATTCATATATTATATAGTACAAGTGAGTGTGCTAGACGCGTCTAGTGATGCAAGCAGCCCATATTGTGACAGATTTTGTGACACGACGCCGATCGAAATACGAGGTAGCATCACGTTTACGAGGCTCCCATTTTTGGGATCAAAATCCATCTCAACGCGTGCAAATCCACTTTTGATTGCGATGGGCGAGGTAAGTTGGGGGAAAAGTGGGCGTAATTCATGCCAGATTGATCTTCACTGTTACAGCAACTATCAACTTCTCCAAGAGATCACGCGAAGAAAATGATAAGGAATTACCAGGAGCTTGGCAGAATCGGGGAGTTTTGCGTATCCGAAAACAGTGGCAGCGTATGAATATCTCAAATATAGCAACACATTGCGCGGTTTGGACTCCGGAGTTCCGGAATCACAGACCGTTTACCCCAATATCTTCTCGTATCGGGCGCTAGTCTCATGCCGCTGACCGGCTGTTACGGTAAAATGGCATTAGTCGAGTTCTGAGACTGGGATTGTGCATGATACGAAGCTTGCACAGCTGGGATCGGAGGTATTGTCTTTTGTATCTGCTTTGGAATTAATGTAGTTATCACATTCGAGGCTTAGGTCTTTCTTTGGGATTGGATCTAATCTTCACAGCCATGTATGAGCCTGCTATTTGGCTACGTGAATAATAACTACAGATGGGATGCATCATTTTCAGTAAGATTATTCGTCTATTCATATAGTAAAGGTGATTGAAGTTTCCTCGAGCACATGCTTTCTCGTCTGGATTGGCCTCCATACAGCGCCGATGTCAACCCCATAGAACACGTGTGGAATCTGTTTTGAATTACCTTTCAAACAATATAGATACCTGATTTTTCCTAGTTGTCTGGCTTGAGATGAATGTATGTTTATTTGTTATGTTGTAATTCCGGGTAGCCTCAAATTACGTTTGTACGCAGACTTTTGACACCCCACTGTACTATTACTCAAGTTTCATGAAGAATGAGTTTTGATAGGAGAATTTGACGGGCCCGTGATCAGTAGCGGCTAGGATAGATGACTAAACCCTGCTCGGCCTGGCTTAGTAGTACATTTATAAAGGAGGAATATTTCCTCTAGCTAGATAAAGGAAACAAGACAAGTTATCTCGACGGAATGACCCCTAGCTATGACGGCGGCTTCGTTCTAGTTGAAACAAAGCTACGGAGTAGAGTAGCTAGATCGAATGGTTCCTTGAGCTTATTCTCGCGCCGTGGTCCTCGTAATGGCTAGACGAGTTCGGTTTCTCGTGATGTGTTTTGGTGTTATTGGCGAAGTTCAAATGTGTCTACGAGCAGCCGTCGTCCGCAGGCCTCGCGCGAGGGACATCGACATGGTCTGTCCAGGCGGCGGCCGGCAGCATCACCGACAGGCTTTCAGCCATTGAAGAAACGCTGCAGCTGCTCGTCTGTCGGGGGGGCAGAATCCACAGACGGGCCGGCTGCTGCCAACCATCATGGCCACAAGGACGGTGGGGGTGACGATGGCAGTCCCTCCATCGAGATCCCTCCGCCGAGATTCCTCCACCGCCTGTCCATCACAACGGATATTGCGAGGAACTGGCGACGCCGGACGAGACGCCGTCGGGCAATGTGGAAGGCTTCATAGACGGTCTAGGGCGGCTCTGAACCGCACGAGGCTGGCTTCTTTGTTCTTTGGGCCGTCGTCCAACATCCATCACCTTCTTCCGAGCCGTCTCTGAAGTCGCATCTGCTCTTCTCCAGTCCAGTGGTTCCAGCACGCTGCCTAGAGGCATCACCTCTTCCACTGTCCCGCGCTCCTCCTCCACCACCGTTGCAGGCCGGCCATCAGCCAACATGTTTTCTCTGCCCTCTCAGATCAAATCTCTCCAGCTGATTATGCTCTTCTTTCGCCGATGCCGGCATCATCTTTCCGATGGTCAAACATCCGTCTTTCATCTAAAGTTGCCGTTCAGAGGCCGTGGCTATGCCTCCTCAACACCATTTCGCAGTAGCATCCTACACAAGTAAGCCCGAGGCTTCGTCGGAGCAGAAACCCGAGTCAGAGATGTTCATTTGGAGAGCAGAGGGTTTGTGGGAGGACACGGAGCCCAGCGCTGCCAATCTGGAGTCTAGTGAGTCAGTACCTTTCATGCACATCCAGCACTCGCGTCCCAATACATCGTTGTACTGATTGATGGACTGCTACCCAGTGCAGTCCTGGTTGCTCATGACGCACTATTATCAAGGCGACTAACGACTGGAACGTGCGTGGAATGCACACAATCTTGCCGCTCGAACAGCCTACAAGATCGGGTTACATTCCAAAGCAGCCTTGGCCGGTCTGAGGCAGTCCGAGATGGAGGCGGCGCGCAAACGCGCATGGCACGGCTGTGTGGTCCTGGGTCTGTGAGAGAGAGACTTTTTGCATCTTTGTACGTGCTCCTTGCCGGGTGATTTAACATGCGCGCGTCCAGGCTGCTCGCCATAACCCTAAGGCAGCCCTTGACCATTCCTCCCAACCTTGTCGATATGGATCTATCCACCTGTCGCCAGTTTCTGCTAGCAGTAGAAGCTAGCAGTAGAAGCTATCAGAGATGAAGAGAGCACCTCCGATAGCATTACCCTCTTTACCGACACCATGTACGTATTAGCATCTGCAGTGCAATACTCATTTCTGACCTCTTTGTCTCCCGTCTTGGACAATGAGCAGACGACTGTACGACATACTTGGTGACACAATCTCCGATGTGTACAACTCGAATCTGAACAATGATATCCGACTCTCCCTGTCGCACATGCTTGCCCGGATTGTAGTTCACGAACAGAGGCTCGCAGAGTGGAGGCATAGACTATCGCCTCAGCTACAGCGTAGGCCGTGGGAGGCGACGGTTGAGGACGCAGACCCGAAGAACCTCGTCTTCGATAAGCTAAGCATCGTCATGATCTTACGATACCTCATCAATCGCATCCTTCTGCATCGACCCATTCTCAGCGCATCTTTCCATGACATCTGCCAAGCGCAAGACTTTCCCCCGGATTCTGAGGGTCCAATGAGCCCACAGAGTAAACAGCGTCTTTTTTCTCCCGAACTGGCTGAGCTCAGCATCAAAACTTGAGAGCAGACTGCCTTCAAGATGATCAGCATCGTTCACAAGACACGCCAGTCGCCGCAACGCTCGGCAACATGGTGGTTTACAGGGGAGCATGCTGCCACCTCGCGTGTGACAAATTCATCCTCCCCAAAAACTCTTAGTTTCTAACTAACCCTTGGTCTGTGTATCTTTCAATGCGTCTCTCGTTGTGTTTAGCTGTATTTTGCTCAAAGTCAACTCGTCTCAGAGGGCAGCCGGCCCATCCAGAAACGAGTTGGCGAGATTGTCAAGTTCAAGGTCGTACAGGAAGCTCGAGATGCTCAGGCGTCTGCAAATAGCCGCAGGGGCTCTGCATAAGATCAGTGATAGCACGAAATCAGCCGTCAGGGTGCGGGCCATACTAGCCAAGTACATCCAAATTTGTATGACCCTTCTTAGGGACAATTCCTTGCGCTCTACTGGTGCCATCGCCGTGGAGAAGCTTCTCGAAAGGCACACTTATTCAAGAGAGGAAGCCCCACATGCAGAGAAAAAGAATGTGGTCATGGAAGAGCAAGCCCAGGATGTATTCCCGTTCGCACTTAGTGATTCCTTTGGTGGGTTTGACATGGGCTTCTATCAGGCTTACAGTAGTCCGACCGCGATCTTCTCATCGACATGGCTGGGACAGAGAGCAAACTGATGGCCGCTATGATCTGACCACCAGGGCTTTCATGTTCAATTTCTATGATGCTGAACTTCAATGGTTAAAAACGACTCATGACTATGTGATCAGATCATTTCCTTGCTAGGTGGTATCACAACCAGCAATAACACGACCGGTCCGAAGGATCCTTTGTAGTAAATGTCCATGTCCTTTCGGACGCCAGTGATAATGGTTAGTCGCAGCTTCGAAGCAGACTAGATACCGTGGCCCATGTCGTCGGCTAAGAGTTGAGCGCCCTTGGACAAGGCATCAGTAATAAGCTTCTTATTATTGATAACGGCCACATCGCTGACCAGCTGAGTTTCGTCCCACCCTTGGGTGTCGGAAAAGTCCTTTAAGGTAAGCAGGAGCGCCTTGCAGAACTCCTCAGCGACCTTGGAGTTGATGATGATGCGTTCCGTGGACATGTAAATCTGGCCCGAGTTGACAACGGGCGCCATCGACACATCCCACATCCCCTCGCGGCCTTGGCGAGATCGACATCTTCACAGACAATGGCAGGGGCCTTGCCGCGGAATTCCAATGGGAGTGGGCTTCAGGTACTTGCCAAGCCTCTACGGCAATGATGGATCCAGCGCGGGTCGATCCGGTAAAATTGATCTTCTTGATGGCGGGGTGGGCAATCAGCTTACTGGTGAGGATACCAGCATCCTTGGGATCATGGTACAGGGTGTTGAGGCAGCCAGCCGGAAGGCCGGCATAGTGAAGAGCAGAGGGGAGGCAACTCCCCACATGGTTCCAGGAGCAGCCTCGGGACCCTTGAGCACAACGGTATTACCCCTGCAGTGTCCCTGTTAGTGAAGATGAGTTGGGCCTATGGGGACATACAGTATAGCAGGACGGAATAGGTACTAGTGGACATGGTGATGAAGAAATGCAGGAGTCGAGCCTTGCTTACTTACATAGCAAGCGGCTGCAGGCAAGCCCGTAGCGCCAGGACGTGGGGAATGTTCCGGGGAGAAGATGCCCAACACGACACCGTACGGCTCCTTGACGACCAGGGCACTACGACCAGAGGCAGCAATAACAGGGCTTGTTGATGTGGTGACCACTTGGATGAGGTCGGCGATGCTGCGGCAGGCGCTGGCCACGCCATGCTCGTGGTTGAACATTTCTGTATTGACACCAATCTCGGTGTGGCTAAAGTAGAACATGTCGTCGGCTCGCCTTCTCCATTAGGTCGGCCTCACGGAGGAAGATGCCTCTCCGAAAGTCCGGCTTGGTCTGAGACCAGCTCTTCAAGGCCCTTTCGGCCGAGTCGATAGCTCGTGTCGTATCTTCCTCTGTGACAGCAGAACATTTGTAGAGGGCCTGGTGGGTGACGGGAGAGACGGTGTCAAAAGTCTTGGCCAGTGTGATCTGCTTACCAACCAGGAAAAGGGGCAGCGTGGAGGTTGGGTTGAAAGTCGGCTTTGGGTATCAGATGGATCCCATGGCAACAGTTGCTTAGATGCTCTTTGAGAAACAAAAGCTTGAGATACCAAATTGGGAGTTGGCGTATCTATGACTCAAAGAGCTAAGAAAGGGATCCATTTGTTGAAGAAGGATGCTTTATTCAAAAGATGTTTTGGGCAGAGAAGTTACGCATGTGTTGTGTTTTATCGAGCGATGTTGAATGATTGTGATATTTTCCTCTGATGCTTTTTAAATGACCTTGGGAACTCCATCTATTTCAACTTTGAGTCTTCAAAGGGCACAAAGCTTGCCCCCTTTATATTAAAGGGCCCCTATACATAGCGAATTACTGCATACCCGTCGCAAACACGTAAATCAATCTTCTACAACAAGCTGCTCTTTCAGAGCCAAAGCTTTCCATCCCGTCATGTCCTTTCCCCCAACTGATCTCTCCCATCGAACCTGAGATTGTTTGATATCGTTTGGCCAAAGAGGCTTGACGTGAATGGTAGAATGTCTAAGGGTGCTGGCAAGCCGAACAGAGGCGACCGGGCATTTTGAATGTTCGCTTCAAAGCTGCTTGATCTTTGTTGCAAAGAACAGACATAGACATAGTTTACAAGCAAACTCTATCAAAGAGCATACTTAAAACAACCCCTTAGAGACTTATTTAGTCCAGATCCTACAATAACAACTCATTAAGTTTGTCCGCCTATTCGTTCATCATAACAACTTTCTCGCCTCGCGCTTTCATTAGGTGATTTCTGCCATGTCGTGGTGAATAAGCGAAAGGCCGAGGTTGACGATTTGGCCACCTCGGCTAACATGTCTGCATTATCTCTGTAGTCGACATGGTAAATGCAGCAAGACAATAAATCCAACTGCATCACAATGCACACGCATACGCATACGGAGTAAGGCGATAACGAGTAGGGACCTGGGACCAGGTGGCTTCAGAATACCAAATGCCTCCAGAAACAGCATGTTGTGCGAATGCTCCATAGCGAGTGTCTCTAACTAGTTCACCTGTCTCCATAGAAGTAACGGTTCCAGTCAAACGTTCCTTGCATGGCCCGGCTTCTACTGTATTATTCGCATGCAAGATAGAAAGTGGCAAATCAACGTGAGGCATCAAATCACGCCAACTCTTTTACATGCTCAGTGCTCATAAGTTCTACAATATTCATCATTTTGTAAATAGACATGTCCGGCTACTCGCGAGGTCGAGTTCAATAACTAGGTAACAGTAAGACAAATTGAAGAACTCGGTGGATTCGGTCTGTAATGATACTAATCTAATTACCTAGGTAGGTAATTGTCTCGCCAGAAGATCGGCCGGAACTGGACAACGTAATACGACGAGAATATAAGAGCAAGCCTCCACTCCGGTGATAGCGCGATTACGTACCTGTACGGAGTACGGAGGTCGCCGTTAAACGTCTTGTCCACGAATGTAGCTATCCTAAAGAGTCTTTAGCAACCTCTGCGGAGTAGCTCCATGTCCCTTGTTGATACGATTATCGGGAGGTTTCCCTTGAAACTGTAGTGCTTATAGTTGATGTTCTTACCTACTAAGGCAGGAACTTATTGCGATATAATGCATCTGCATACAGGTGCAGGTACCCTTGTATATGCGATAGAGCAACCCTGTTAGCTTGGAGAAAACTTTAGTCGCGACCTCCGTAGTGCGTGATCACTATGTAAATACCGTATATTGCGTATTCCCTCGCAAAACTGGACTGTGGGTCTCTCCAGATGTGACTCCCGGCGGCTATTAGTTACTAGGGGTAGTAAAGTAATCGTCTAACTCTGTGCAGTTCATTAAGCGAAGAAAGCAGACAAATCTACAGTCCAGTTTTGTGAGGGATTACGATATCCCACTCTATTTTTCCGCATTCATACCTAGGTAGTACACGTTGTTGATCAAGGTTCCAATTTCTCAATGTATGTGTATCCTCATGTCATCCCCATGCTTCAGCACAATTCTCCGATCCCTCACCCAGCCAATGCCTAAACCGGTGCCTGTCATGACGATAGTTCCCCGTTCAAGGGTGGTACCTTGTGAAAGGAAGGGGATGATCGTCTTGATCCCTGGAGATCAAGGCTAGTGTAGCCGTTGGTGCTGACGAGCAGGATTCTGAGGCTTATGTACTTCGTGTTCGAATCATGCACTGCCGCGCCATTAAGGATTCTTTGGATTACCAACTGCTCCGGGTGTCCGATAGCGCCAGGGCTGGCCAACACTAGGCCGATGGGATCGAATTCCTTGGAGAAAGACCACTGGTTCTTGAACTACTGCACTCGCGCAGACATTGTTACCGCAAGTGTAACCTAGGACGGAGTCTTCTCTGATGTGGCGTCCATCCTTCGAGATCGCAAAGGTCAATTCGGCCTCATAATCGTCCGAGCCGTCCTGGGCAATCTTGGGAATTAATAATGGTAGGATGCGGGCCGCTTATCGATCTCCGCGGCGGAATTCGGAAAATAGTAGTGGTGTTAGTGTAAAATTCTCTCGTGTTAACATCAGGGCGTACACCGATTGAATGACCAGGAGGCTTCGGATAACTTACTACTACCCCAGTTGTTATTATAGTAGGAACTTTTGCAGTTGGATCAAAGTTACGCTGTTGGACCAAAGTTATACAGTTGGATCGAAGTCATCCAAGTGAATCAAAGTCATCTAGCCAGATCAAGTTCGTTGAGTTAGATCAAGTTCATTGAGTTGGATCAAAGGCATCTAGCTAGATCAAGTTCATTGAGTTCGATCAAAGGCATCTAGTTGGATCAATGTCATCCAGTTTGGATTAAAGTCATTTAGCTAGATCAATATTATCCGGCGAGACCAACACCACCTCATCCAATTAAGGCCATCGAGCCAGGTTATGCTTATTAAAAGAGAGATAACAAGAAAACAGTTTGTATTTTTACCAATAGTTACTATGTGGACACACCTTCCTAATGTAATTTAGCAGGGTAGTGGATTTTGACTTTTGGGGTGTGGAAATCGAGGGCCCCGTTTGCCCAGGTTGCCGAGGGGAGGTCTGGATCGCAGCAATGCATCGCGCATCTGCTTTCCAATTAGGCCAAGTCTCTGTTGTCAGCATCGATATTGTCAGCCGAGTATGAGTGCAATGGCCAAAAGAAGGATCAAGCGGCTGATGTTGAATACGACTGACATGTTGTCGAAGTAGGTAGGGGTATTAATTGCAACCATGGCACGCAATCTTGCCAAGAGTATATAGGTAGGAACCATTGCCTGCCACCAGCCATGGTATTACAAGAAATGGAACCTCGGGGTGCCTTTATGTTTACAGCAATGATCAGAGTTCGTGACCCATCCACTGCTGCCATGGCATCGCCCCAAATGCTACCCAAAGTCGACAGGCGCTACAGCAACAGCTCGCCTCTCTCTCTACGCATGTCGTGCGACCGCTGTCGTGTCCAGAAGCTTAAATGCTCTGTACCGGCCGGAGCAGAAGCTTGCCAGCGGTGCATGCGGGCTAGAGTCTCTTGTGTGTTTGGTCGACGGACGCCTTCGAAGCGCTCAAGCCGGACAGCAACACGCCCGCCCAGCCCGCCCAGCCCGCCCACACAAAATGAACAACCGCCCTTGAGCCCCCAACGGGCCGTTGCCGTTCCCCCGGCGCCAAGCTCCGGGTTGATAACGGCATCAGCATCAACATCGTCATCATCCACATGCTCGTCACTATCGCCAACGATAGCGCCATCCGGCTGTCAGGCTGCGACTCCAGATACGGAGCTGGATACATGTACGCTCATAGTCTCTGAGCCCATGCCGTCGGCGGCCCCAGAGCCAGAGCTCGAGCCCAGATCGTGCGATGCTCTCCATCTCCATGCCTCGTGGGACGGCTCGGCTGTGGACCTGGACCTGTACGAGTATGGCTTCGTCTCCACCATGCCCAAGCGTAATGGCGACATGGACATGGACATGGCCGGTTACGACTGGCTGGAGCAGTCAGGGTTTGCTTTGGACGACGGGAGCACGTTTGAAATGGGCCGATTCGACCTGGCGCCATGGTCCCATTTACCACCCCCGACAGCCGAGGCGAGACGGGTCCCTGACGATATGGCCGCGATCAACAGCACCTCGGCCAGTAATATCAGCAGAATCAACAACGCTGCCACTGCAACGACCGGCCAGCGACTCACAGCCCTGGTATCCGAGATCCAGCAGCAGCTACGGAGATTGGAGGAGGGTCCGTGGCACACGGACAGCACCCACAGCCTGCACGACTACCCAGTTGGCACCATTCTCGAGCTTTCGCAGCAGTTCAGTGCCATCGCAGGGTCCATCCTCAGCAGCACCGTCTGCACCAGTGGTGGGCTGGAGGCAGCCGGCAGCGACGAGGACAATGACAGCAGCGAGAGGATGGCTGGCTGCGCCACGGCAGACACGCCGACGATGCTGCTCATCATGTGCGGCTACATTTGGCTGGTACGAATCTACGGCATCGTGATGGGCCACTTTCAGAAGCACCTGGACCGAATGCCTACCGGCGATCCCCGCCATCTGAGGACAACCACGGGTGTTATCAGCCCCATCGCCGGTGGTGTAAGTGTAAGCACCAAGCTTCGGCTAGGGGAACTCCCCTGCACAGACGTGGCCCTGAGTCTGCAGCAGATTCACACAGCGGTCCGCATGCTGCTTGACGTGCTACATGAGATCGAGGGCCACCTGGGGCGCGGGGCCGTAGCAGCTTGCGACATGGCCGTGGCGTTGCTGCTTAACTCTGGGAGGCCCCAAAACGGCAGCTCCCGCGGCCTGGGCATCAAGGCGGCGGCAGTGAAGAAGCTTCTGAGGGAGAAGATGGGTCTTTGAGAGAATATCGACCCACTACCATATTGCCCCGATACTACCTACATGTATAGATGTCATGTTGTTATAGAGCCATACCTAGCGTGGCGATTATAAGCGGAGTTTACTATGTTCCAGATCTTTGAATAGAATCTTGCTGTTACATTAAAATATGAGTCAGGTTGACGACTGTTTATTTATTCTCCACGCTAGTCTATTTACTACATATTCTAAAAGCAAAGTATTGTGGCTATATGTACTAGTAAGTAAATGTTAGTTTTGGCTAAAAAGCAGGAATGTTAGTTTACAGTAGTTTATATATTAAATTATAAAAAAATTCCCAAATGAAGTAATATTTACATTAAATGCCAGCAAGCTGGGATATATATATAGCAATAAATAATACGTTAAATTATAGATATAATACAAGGGAAAGAACAGTATTAATGTACAGTATGTACCTAACAAGAAACGGCAGATGGAAGAGCACTAGCCCAACTTGAGTCCTAGTCAGGTACTCACTCGTACGTGACGTGCCGACACAACCGATCCTGATCCATGTTGGGAATAATGTACGAGAGCAATCACCGTCGCAGATTATCTAGCCCCACAAACGTGGCATGTCTTGTGGTCTTATATTATGGAACCCCAAAGTCCCTAGGCTACCATTTGCCGTAAGATAGTAGGGATCTGCAGGTCCTGCCGAGTTTGCCGTGTCGGGCCGCTCGGCAGCAATCCCGGGGTTGCGGCAACGGAGCAGTCGACGGAGCAATCGACGGCGCAGTCGACGGAGCAAATCGAGGGGAATGCTGTTGCTCAAGCATCCAGATCCAGTTCTCCGCCGGGGGAACGTGGAGACATGACTCGCGAGGCTCGTACAACCACGTGTTGCCCCCTCCTTGACTGGCAACTTTCCGACAACCTGGCAGAAGCTTTCGGCCGAAAAAGACATGGAGTCTGCAGTTTTTCGTCCGTTGATAGCACTCCGTAACCTTTTTGCCTCATACAGTAAGCTCAACCAGCCGAAGTCCACACCCCCAAGCCCCCCTTTCTCAAGCCGGGAGCAAGGATAAGGATCCATGCAGGACGTTGAATCCCGCACTAATATGCACATGGCGTACGCCGAGACCTGCCAGAAAGCTTAGCTAGCCAAATCATTAGCGGGCGCCAGTCAGAGTCAGGGTCAGGAACACGCATGTTTGCAGCTGTTCTATTGGTGGGGGATACGGTGGTGGCATTGTGGCGAAAGGTCGCATACCACTTGACGTGATTCCGCAACATGGCCTCAAGGACATCCACCATACTGGAGTTGCACCTTGGACATGTCCACGATCGCAACAACGTTCAACTCTGGTCGTTTTTGTCCTGCTGGCGAGCCGAGAGTGAACTCCTGCCTCTTTTCCATTCACCTGTCCTTGGTCGTCTCTATCGGCGGTAGTACTATGCTTCTGGCCAGCGATTCATCTCACCATAACAGGCAACCCATCTTGGCTGCTTCGCCACCGGTAGTTGTGTGGGCGGCGCCTTGTTGTTGTTGTTT
The DNA here is from genome assembly GCF_003025095.1 of Trichoderma harzianum CBS 226.95. NCBI lineage: Eukaryota > Fungi > Ascomycota > Sordariomycetes > Hypocreales > Hypocreaceae > Trichoderma > Trichoderma harzianum. The sequence continues at coordinate 242,957 of NW_020209274.1, forward strand.
CGAATAACGTTTGAATGAGACGGAGATGGGTTGCAAGTTGCCAGAGCACGACACGAAGAAATGGAAGCTCGGAGGTCGTATTTTATAGGCTTATGGCTGGTGAGAAGTTTCTGATGGATTGGGGTCAGGTGTACTCATCTGTGGGTGTGCAATACTACCACGCCAATATTGAAATGCCGCCGTTAGCCACACCAATAGAACGATGCGACCAGCTTCACCAGTTTCACCCGTTTCATCCGTTTCGCGGCCGAGAACCCATAGAAGATCCAAGATCCCAGACCCAGCAGACAAGCTCTCGTCACATTTACCAAACTCCCGGCCCGATTCTGCGCTGTTGGTAGAGATGCCATGTATTTTGCATCGAAATAACCGAAATCAGAGTGGTTAGAGGAGACCTTTCAAAGCTTATCCAACGGCAAAGGTCTAAATCTCTGGAATCCGGTTTCTAGCTAGCTAGAAGGTGATGAACTTCGGTTTAGAGGGCTAGCTGGCTTTGAAATTTACGATCCAAGAGACGATATGAACATTATTCAAGACCTTTTATTCCTAAATCAAAGGATGGAAACTGACACCAGCGGGTACGGCGCATAGTCAATGCTCCGGCACTCATCCGTTGGAGTCAGCGGTGTAAAAGCCGAGCCGAGCCGAGCCAGCCTACTGCTCCTGTCTAATTATTCCTCGAGATCTTCTCATCGCGGGGGAGTGGCACCGGCACTATGTGCCGTGACTCCTCCCCACGATTCCACCCCGTCTGCATCGGTTACGGTGCCGACGCAAATCCGACGCAAATCCGCACAAGATTGCCCACTTGGAGGTGTGTGACTCTGCACGAACCATACGCGAATATGTACTAAGCCTTATGGCAGGATACATCCTCGGATATACTCAGAAATGCCCGAGCCGAGAATGCCTGAATAGGGCCAAGGATGAAGTCGACCGCGCGCTGGTATTGGTGGTTCATATCCGCGGAGCATCGGGGGAGATACGGACTTTTGGGAGGTTTTGCTATATATAGAGAGAGAAGAATTTCACATGGGGGCTGCCCATCGTTGAATACTTGACAGCAAGTGGGCCTCGGTTGTAGCTGAAGAAAGCGTATCTAACCTTCATAATGTACTCTCTCTGATAGCTATCCCCCCCAACATGCCTGACAATGAAGCAGGTGTTGTGGGAGAAATAGACAACACCATGTAGACGGCCTGCTTTTGTTTTTGGTCATGATCAGGATTATAGGGAGCGGCCTGAAACACACTGGCCAGCAGATGTCAACAAGTCAGTGGTACAGCATCCCTTTGAGTGCCATCAGGTACCACCTATGTACTACATCCACTTATCTTCTACATTGAGGGGAGAATCTTTAATTTCTGACTCTTTGATTGGGTACGACTTTTAACAGTACTTGGGTGGCACCTTGAGGTACTCAAAGGGATAGTAAATCAGGTCCCGATCTGTAATACACTCTTCTTATTACAATTTGATATTAACACGGACGACCAGAAGAAGCAACTAGAACAAGTAAATAAATACACTGTGAGTGATGTAAATAGTATTAAAATATTAAAACCATTTTGCTCTGTGAGTGATGTAAATTGCATTGACATATTGAAACCATTTTACTCCGAGGGAGTCTATATATCTCTCCCTTGCCTGTTCCTACCCTGCATCAACTCTCTATTCTATTTATTTATTTATTTTTCTTATGTAGCTACTAACCTTCCAGACTAAACTACCGCTTTGAAACAACTCTTCGTCCCTCGTCATCAGCCACTATCAATTCCTGAGAGGTAATAAACCACTCAAACAGTCCAGCGCGTTTTGCCATACCAACCCAGTGCAACGCTGGGACGGTTGGCAGCTTTAGCACAGCCTCATTCTCAGGTTTCCTAAACAACTCCTCCGCATGCGCCGAAGTGACGTCGGTTCGAAGGGCTGCTGTGCCAGGGTAGTTGACAAAGCGCAGCGCCTTCTCTTCCGACTCCTCGTGACCTGCGGTGACGGCGGTAGCTACAGCAGCAGCTACGTCGTTGACTGGCGCAACGTGAAATGTGCCGCCGAGTTTGGCAAAGTCGGGTCGCACACCGAGACGTAGCGAGTTGACAAGATAGGCGCGAACCAGGGCGTCTTCACCCGGCGTCAGTTGATCGGCCGGAGCGTCATCGGCGAAAGGAGCCGGTGTGGGTCGATGCGCCGTCACCCGCAGACCGGCCCGGCGCGCCGCATCGGCGAGGTACCTCTCGGCCACCCATTTCGACGCGACGTAGCCGTGGGCAGGGTCCGGCCGTGGCAGGCCACTACTGTCACCGTCGGCCTCATAATCTGCCAGGGCGCCTGAGCTCAAGACGTGCAGCGTGGCGCCAGTGCGGAGGGCCAGCTTCGCGAGCGCCTTGACAGAGTTCACGTTGACGGCTTTGAGAGCACCGTAGCCGTCCCAGAAATTGCGGTCGGCGGCCATGTGAAGGATGACATCGATCTCTGCCAGCTCGGCGGCGTCATCATCAATCGGCAAAGACGGCAGCTCGGCTGCCACCACGCGTATTTTGCTCGAGAGACCAGGAAAGAGGTTTGTCAGGTCCCTACCCTCGGCGGGCCGAGCTAGAACCAAGATCTGCGCGACGCGCTCATCAGCTACCAAATGAGGGACTACGCTCTTTCCCAGAGATCCCGTTGCACCGGTGACCAGGACGCGGAGTCCGGCGCTGTTTGAATCGCCCGTCCGCTGCTGCACCGCCGCTGGGACATCATCCAACAAGTCTAAAGCAATCTCCTTGTCCCAATCAGGGGCGGACCCTTGGCTCTCCAGCAGTGTTGCCATGCTGCCAAGCTCAGACGCTTTCATGAGCAAGCCTAGGCGCGGTGCGTCACCAAACACGCGCTTAATGACAGATTGCAGTTTGACCAGCAGCAACGAGTTGCCGCCGACGTGGAAGAAGTCGGACTGCGACGACAGCGGCTCGATCGCCAACGAAAGCTGCGGGAGCACCTCAGTCCAAAGCTCAGCAAGGCGGCGCTCGGCGGGTGTAAAGTTCTTTTGCTGTTGCTCTTGCTGTTCCGCGCTGGACGTCTTGATCTCTGGGAGAGGGAGAGCCTGCACGGCCTTGCGGTCGACCTTGCCGTGGGCAGTAAGGGGAACCTCGTCAACAGGTACGATGATGGCTGGGACCATGTAGTTCGGGAGGGAGTTGGACAGTTGCGTGCGGAGTTGGTTAATCGTCTTGGTAACTTGCGTCTCGCTCATGCCCTTGTTCTCGAGCACCACATGCGCAACAAGGAGTCCATCATGGTCGCCCTCGCCAGCATGCAGCGTCACCACGGCGTGGGCCAGCGTGCCGGCAGCTTCCCTCATAATGATTCCCTCAATCTCTGCCAGCTCGATGCGGAACCCGCGGACCTTGACCTGGGCATCACCGGCAACACGGCCCTCGATGGCAATGTAGCCGCGGGTGTCAAGCCGCCCATAATCGCCAGTAAAGTACATGCGACCCCAGCCGGTGGCCTTTTTATCCTGTGGTGCGAACGGGTCCGCGTGGAACTGCTTCGCCGTCACGTCCGGCCTGCCAAGGTATTCATTCTGGCCAACGCCGGCGCCGCCGATGACAATCTCTCCCGGCACACCGATCGGCACGGGTCGCGACTCTTCATCCATAATGTAGACGGCGTAGTTGGGCAGGATGCGACCCGGGACGGGGACAGTCAGGTTAGGATCGTGTACATCGGCAACGCCCTTCATGGTAGACACGGTCGCCTCCGTAGGCCCGTATGTGGTATAGAAGCGCAGATTCGGCAGCACACGGCTCAAGCCCCGGAACGAGTCCAGGAGACTCTGGGGCGAGCGTTCGCCGCCAAACCAGGCAGAAGTCCAGGCCGTGCAACGTCGTAGACCATCTGGCGCAAAACGGAACCACATGCTGTACTCGGAAGGCGTTGCTACGGTCATGGTCACGCCGTGCTCGGCCATCAAACGTGTCAGCTCAGCCGGGTCGCCGCGGGCGTCGGCAGGAGCGACAACAAGGCAGCCGCCGGTAGCAATGGCGGAGAAGATCTGTTTCAACGAGCCATCAGAGGTCAAGGCAAATTGCTGGAGCACGACTCGGCCAAGGGTGGCAATGTCCCACTCTCGCACGAAGCCCTCAACCATGGTGCGGATGCTGGCGTGCTTGACAGCGATGCCCTTGGGTTCGCCGGTCGAGCCGCTGGTGAAGATTATATAGGCAGTGCGGTCTTGACGGGCTGCCGTTGCGATTCTCTCCGTACTCCCATGAGTCGTGGCGGGGAGATCGGATATGTTGATGACAGCTACTACCCCGTCTTCAGCTCCAACCCCAATCTCCGGCGTGCGTGCTGCCGTGTCACTGTCGGACAGGATGACGGCCGGCTGTGCTGTTTTGACGTAGCTCTTCAGGCGTGGGATGGAGACTTTCAGATCCAATGGCAGATAGACGGCACCGACACGAAGGATAGCAATCATGGAGGCAATCCAGTCGGCGGACGGAGTCTGGAACACGCCAACAACGGACTGTTCGTGGCTTTGATCAGGCAGCTTCTCAACAAGGGCACGCGCAATGCTTTCGACCCGCTCATCCAACGCTGCGTAGGTATATACACGGCCAAAGCCATCTTTAACAGCGACGCTATCGCGGTTCTGGGAGATGACCTGGTCGAGACGGTGGGCGATGGTGGCGGGCCATTCGAGTGGCATGTCAGTGCCTATGTATCCAAGAAAGTTAGCCAGATCGTCAAACCAGAGACGAAAAAAAAAAATACATGTACATACCCTTGCCGAGTGTCAACGCTCTCTTCACATCAGCCTTGTCCCACTTGTCCACCTTTGCTATGTCGCCGCCCTGCTTCACAAACTCTCTCAAGACATTAACATAGCTTCGTAGGAACAAGTCCGTGGCCTCCTGGCTGTATAGAGCCCCTTGCATGTGAAAAGCTAGCAAGGCACCCTCGCCGTCATCGACAATCTCTAGTGCGATGTCGTATGGGCCTCTCGCCGCATGCCACTGGTGCTCGCCGACCTTGCATCCAGCCCAGGGCATCTCCGCCTGCTCTTGGGTAAATAGTTTATAGTCCATTAGGACTTGGAATACAGGCGGGTATGCGTTGGAGCGCGGTGCAGCCAGCTCGTTCAGCAGCAAATCGAAGGGTAGGGCCGAGTGTTCGAGCGCGCTGTACACGTTCTTGCGTGTCTCTTCAACGGCCTGCCCGAACGTCTGGCCGCCGGGGCTACGATTGAACACCAAGGGGAGCACGTTCAAGAAATTTCCAATGCTACCCATGAAGTTGCTGTCGAGCCGGTTGGCGTCAGCGACACCTATGACAATCTTGTCCGTTGTCTCAGCGGGCAGCAGCCGGAACAGAAGTGCCTGTAGAATGGTCAAGTAGCCATGGAACGACGTGGCCTTGCTGCTCCGCGTGAGCTGCTTCAACTTGGCGACTGTCTGGGCGTCGAGACGGATCCGGGCAATGTTGATCTTGTAATCCTGGAGCGGCTGGCGAACCTGAGAGCGAGCAAAGGAGAGCAGCTCAATAGGACGCGTGAGGTCTACGGCCTGGAGCGTACGGCGGAAGTAATCGATGGCTGGCTGGAGCTTGCCGGTCTTGTACGCGAGGAGTTGCTGCTTGCCAAAGGAACGGGCCTGTGAGGCGTCAGGCAGCGGTGCCAACGGTCGGCCGCGGTTGCTGTAGACTTGGTTGATGTCGAGCATCAGCATGTTCATGCTGTGGCCGTCCATCGAGATGTGGTGTGTTCCCATGAGCAGGTAATGCCGTGTGTCAGAGAGCGAGAGCAGTCGTAGTCGAAGCTGGCCCCAATCGCCGAGATCCCACTTGTGGTCACGCATGGCGTCGAGCTCCTCAGCCGCCTGGGCTTCTGACTGGATCGTGGCCGTCTCCAGACGCACAAAGGATTTCGACAGGATACCCTGCATGGGCGTCCTGCTGTCGTCGTCGGACCAGAAGAAACGCGTTCGCAGGGCCTCGTGCCTCTGCGCTACCGACTCGACGGCCTTGGCGAGATCACCGATGCGGATGCGGCCTGTGAGCTTGAATTGGTAGGCAATATTAAACGTGGTGGGGTCATCAATATAGTGGCTCAGGAACCAGAAGCGCTTCTGCCCAAACGTCATGGACTCGGTGTGTTCCGGCAGCTTGATGGAGGCGATGATCTTTTCACGCCTCGCTTCTTCAAGCTGTCTCTCCAGTGACTGGGCTGTAGGTTTCTTATGGTCGACATCGTCTCCCAGAGGCGTCTCCAGAGGCGTGTCAAGCGGCGATCGGGGCGTCGAAGTGGCTGGCAGACTACCTGACTCCGAACTATACGACGTCTCCGTCGATCGCTTGGTGGGCGGGAAAGACGCCTTAGCTGGAGCAGGAACAGGAACAGGAGCAGGAACAGGAACAGGAACAGGAGTAGGGGCAGCAGCGGTAGCAACAGGAGGATTACCGCCGTCACTGCCCACCTTTTCCAAGTCCAGGATGTCGGCGGGGATGCCGCTCACTGCATCATCAAGTATAGACTCGAGTGTTGACCCAGCGCCTAGAATTTTGAGCACAGGAAGGTCGATGCTAAACTCCTGGAGGAACCAGGTGCGGACCTCAACCGCCATGATGGAGTCCACTCCCTGTTCTACGAGCGTCACCATCTCGTTGACGCTCTCGCCTTGAGGGATCATCAGGATGCGCTTCAACCGCTCGATAAAGGCTTCTCTGATGATGCCCTTTGCCTCAGCAGCAGACTTGGCAGCAGCAAGGCGGGCGCGTGGACGCTCCGTCTTGCCAGCACCACCGCCACGCCCGCCCTGGATGGCAGCGGCGTCGTGTAGCAGCAGATGGCTGAAACAGGGGTTGGCGAGCAATGTGGCACCCTCGCGGAAGGGCGACACGCCGGTGCACACCTCGGAGCCCCCCTTCTGACCTGGCCGGCCGGCGAGGATGCCCTCGGCGAAGAGCCCGAGGAAGTCCTGCTCAGAAACGTTGCGGTAGCCTATGCGCGTGAAGTGGTCCTTGTCCAGGTGATTGGCGTGCTCGAAATAGCCCAGGCCCTGGATGGAGCTGATGGCAATGTCGGAGCCGGCAACGCCTCTCACGTTGCGCCTTTGAGCTGCGAGCGCGGCCATGAACTGGTTGGCCATGATGTAGGCCGACTGGCCCGTGTTACCAACGACGTTGGCCAGCGAGGTGAATAGGATGAAGAAGTCGAGCGGTGTGTCATAGAAGAACTCGTCTAGGACAACGGAGCCTTCAATCTTGGGCGGGGCCGTCCGCTGTAGCGACTCGAATTTCATGTCGTCAAAGAGGGCGTCGTCGATCATCATGGCGCCGTTGGCGACGCCAATGATGGGTGGCAGCTCGGCGCGGATCTCGTCAAGAGCCTCGCGTAGAGACTCGCGGCGTGTAACATCAATCGACATGACCTTGATAGTCGCTCCCTCAGCCGCGCACGAATCTATAAACCGCTGACTCACCTTTGGCCGCCGGCTCGAGAGGACCAAATTCCGCGCCCCATGGGCTACCATCCAAGCACACAGCGACTGGCCTAGCTCGCCAGTCAGGCCAACAAGCAAGTAGGTGCCATCAGCGCGGAAGATGGTGCCATGGTCGATGGGCCGTACAAGAGCTCGCACTGATGAAGTCGTGGCCCAGTCGACGACGCTGAGCTTGGTGTGCACGGCAGGCGAGGAGGCGACATCCTGGAGTGCCAATACGGGAACCTGCTCGTTTGTCTTTGTCGATGACGATCCTGGCTGCCCCCGGGTTGCCACAACCTTCCAAGCCTCCTTGAGCGCACGACCGACGTGCTCCACGTCGTCGGCGTCGCCTGAGTGAGGAGACAGGCCGGGCTGCGTACGCAAGAAGTCAGCTGCCTTGGCCTTGGCTGTGTGTGGCGGGAGAGATCGGACCAAAAGGTCAGAACTGGCAGATGCAGGCTCGGGAGACAGGTCGACCAGGAGTGAGACATTGCGCGGCAAAAGTGTGCGCACCAGACGCGTAGGAAGCTTCTCATGGATGAAAATGTACGGTGAGGAGCCATTGGCATCTGCGTGGTTCTTCGTAGCTGTTGTAAAGACAACGTGCACGTCCTGTCTAGCTGCTTCCTTAACCAGGGCGTCCTTTAGGAGCTGGTCAGCCTCGTGAACCAGCACAGTTCCAGAGCGTGGTGCGGTGGCGAGGATGGTCTGCGCAAGGAGATATGCGGCAACAGCGCCAAGAGAGGTGCTAGTAATAGTATTCACATTCTTGCTCGCCGGCAGAGGCACCGTCCACTCGGTGGGCACACGTGCTCGGGATTCGACAGCAGTGTCGGCCAGCGCGAGGAGCTTTTGACCCGTCTCGGCCTCGGTGCCGACAAATAAGGTGAAGTAGCCAACCTCGCGGATCTTGAGAACCTGCAGCAGCGACTGCTCGACTCGGAGAGTGACGGTATTGCCCGTAGTTGGAGGTGTGGGCAGCACACGCAGCGGCGACACGGTGGCAAGCTTGAATGACACGCCGTCAGCCGCTGGCTCAAGCACCATGGTCGTCTCGCGCGGATCGAATTCATCATACACAGCACGGCGGTAGGTGTTGTACCGATTGTTGGCCTCTGTGTAAGGGAGCAGTCGCGGGATGAACAGTTGGCCGTTGACGTAGTGGTACTCGGGCTCGATGGTCCAGAGGACATTGGTTTCCTCCGCCTTCTTGAAGCGAGCGCCTAACTCAAGGCGCAGCAGGGCATCGGCGAGAACTTCCGATGTTGGTTCCGTGGCGGCGTCAAAGTCGAGTAGCTGCAGAGTGATGGTCGGATATTCATGGCGGAGAACACGGGACACTCCGAGGATGATGGACGAGTATGGACGCTCAGCGCGGGCCTCACGTGTGGCCCAGAGGATGGCATGGCCGTTCCGCCAGAGTGTCTTTAGGCCCTCAATCTTGGGCTCGGTTCGGGTCTCGAGGAGCTGCTCCTCCAGCTCGGTCAGGCAGAGAACAGAGCTCCCAGAGGCCAGGTCGTATCCGTCGAGTTCCTCAATAGACTCGAGGAACGTGACGGCTGCGTAACGCGGGCTAATCAGGGCACTTACACCCTTGGCCAGCTTGGCAACGGCTTCTGTACGCCCGCCTACAATTACCAACTGGCCGGTGCCCTGGGTCGGAGCGGGAGCGGCTAGGGGAGCACGTAGACTATTGACACGGTCATCGACGGCCTGGCTGGCAAAGATGGAGAACCATTGCAGCTTGTTCTTGCTGCCGGTGGAAAAGGGGGTGGTTGTATCGATGCCACTGAAGCCGTGTCGGCGTGTTAGTGAATCCCAACGATCCAATGACAGAGACGGCCCATTGCTATCTGCCCACCACCCGGGCAGACCGCCGAGAATGGTGCTTAGGCTCAGAGAGTCGTTGCTGTTGATTTCCAACGCGACTAGATAGCCGCCAGGCCTCAGGAGCTTCCTCACATTGGCAAGCGTCTCGTCCAAGTCGACGGTGGCATGCAGGGCTGCTGACGCCAGCACGACATCGAATGAGCCTTCCCCTAGTCCCTGCTCCGCTGGTGGCTGGTTAATATCGTATGTCGTGACTACCAAGCGATCGGCCAAGTCGCGGAAACGGTGCTGGACGCCCTCCAAGGACTCGGCCGAGACGTCAGTGTAAGTGTAAGAGGAGAAGGCGTCGCCAAGGGCGGGCAGGATCGAGGCGGTCGAGCCGCCGCCAGTTCCCGCGCCAATCTCGAGGATATGCATGCGCGGGAACCGGTGGGCGATCTGGGCAGCAACGCGAGCGTACCACACGTTTGCGTTCTCCTGCCCCGGCTGCGCCGTCAGCTGTTGGTAGAACCGGCTCAGCAGCTCGTCCTTGGCCAGGTGCTCCAGGATGCTACCACCGCCGCGGATCTCATCAGCCAGATGGCTGCCCGCTACCTCCAACAGTCGCATGTAGTCGTGCTTGTGGTGCTTGGCGACGAGAGAGTTGACAAAAGCTGCCGAGTCTTTGAGCGCCTCCTGCAGCACGTAGGGGTGATCCCCTCGCGACACGACTTCTACCGTGCGAGCAGCAAAGTCCAGCAGGTTCTGGTGGTGGCCCAGGGCATCGGCCTTCTCCCACTCCGTCATGGTCTCGTGGAGGCGGCGTAGGTAGAAGAAGCCCACACGCTCGGCTGCCAGCAAGGCTGTGTCGTTTTCGGACGATGACACGCCCTTCTCGTCGCTCTCTTCGCCCTTCATGGCCACATTGGCGTCAGGGGCAGCCAGACGGTAGTCGTAGCGGGTGTAGATGACAGCGTCGTCACGAGGTGTTGGCGCCGCAAACGGTTGGAGCTCAACCGACTCAAACTGCACAAACGGGTGCGCTTGTGCTGACCCGCCAGAGTATACGTCAATATCGACCATCATATGGCCCTCAGGCGTCGCACGAGTGGACGTCTGGTACTGTAGGGTGCGGTCACGAGCCTCACTGGTGTTGCAAAAGTATGGGTTTATGACGATGGAGCGAAAGGTCGTTGGCACGCAGAGAGTAAAGAGACGGTTGTCGTGCGGGTGGCTGTAGGCGGCGAAACCCGTCTGGATGGCCGAGTCGAGCCAGCCCGGGTGGACCAAGAGCTTATCCTCCCAGCCGTTGCCAGACTCGTCCTCGATCTCGCCCATAGCCCAACCCATCTTGCGGTGGATTGCTCGCACGCCTGTGAACGGTGAGCCATAGGTATAGCCCAGCTTGGTGAACTGGGAGTACAGGCGCTCGGGCTCCGCCTCCACCAGGTTGATCTCGTCATGGCGAACTGCAGGTAGCGTGTCTGAACCAGCTTCGAAGAAGGTAGCCGTGATGGTAGCGCTGAAGTTGAGCGTCAAAGGTGTGCCGCTGTCGAACGGCCGGCCAGAGTGGCAGGTAATGCGGCCAGAGAGCTCGTCGTCGGTGGACCGCACCACGCTCAGTGTCACCTTGGTTTCCATGCCAGCACTCTCGTCATCAAATGAGAGAGCGCGGCCGATGACGGCGTTTTCAATGGAGATGAGCCCCAGCTTACGGCCGGCAGCAGCAGCAGCGACGGCTTCTACAGCCAAGGAGACAAAGCCCATCGCGGGGAAGACACTCTGGCCCTGTAAAGCGTGGCCCTGGAGCCAGCTGTTCTCGGAGGGGCGCAGGACATTGCGCCATGAGACCTCGTCGGCCGTCTCCGTCTCTACCAACCGTCTCCCCAAGAGCGGGTGTGGCAGCGCGTGTAGGTGTCGATGGGCACCCGAGAAGCGGGTGAGCGAGTAGAAAGAACGGGAGTGGTCAAAGGGATAGGTCGGGAGGTTGGTCAGGGGCTGCTTGGGCAACGACGCAGCACCAGAAATCAGCTTCTCAAACTCGTCAAAGTTGACCGACGAGGCACCCAGGTGCGTCCAAATGAAGCCAACAGCCAATGCCAGAGTTTCTACGTCGTCCTTTTTCCGGGCCAGCAGTCCCGTGTAGGGAATCTTGTGCCCGGTTGCATGCTCTATCGTGTCGAGGGCCGGGCCTTTGAGCGCGGGATGGGGACCGTATTCAATCGCCAAGTCCATGGGCCCGGCTTCGGTGACTGCTTGTGATACGGCCGGCTCGAACAAGACGGCGTTGGCCATATTTTCAACCCAGTACTGGGGAGACTGGACGTCCTCTTTAGTCATGACACGACCGCCCTCGATGACGCTGGAGAACCACTTTGTACCGTTGCCCTCTTCCACGGCGTAGCCAGCCCTTGCGAGGCCAGCGAGATAAGGCTCCGCACACGGCTTCATGTGGGCAGAGTGGTATGCCGTGTCGACTTGTAACCGGCGCGCGAACTTGCCTTCGTCCTTGAAGATGGCGACAGCCTCGTTGATGGCATCTTCGTCACCCGATAGGGTGATGCTGGTCAGGGAGTTGCGTGCGGCGACCTGGATCCCTCCAAGAAGCTCGCAGAGCTCTTGAGCATCTTCAAACGAAGTACCGACGGCCATCATAGCGCCAGGGCCTCCAGCACGGGCCAGTCTGGCGTAGAGTCCACGATAGTGGGCGACGCGGATCGCAGTGGTGGCCGACAGGAAGCCGGCGGCATACGCAGCGCCGATCTCGCCGGATGAGTGACCTACGACAGCACGCAACTGGATGCCCGCGGCCCTGAGGAGGTCCACGAGTACGATCTGTACGGCTGTGCATATCGGCTGAGATATGGTTGCTTCGGACATCCGGGAGGACTTGGGGTTGGCAAGGAGTTGCCCGCTCAGCGTCCAGTCGGGCCGGTCGCCGTCGGGGAGCGTGGCCAGGGCTCGCTGAAGCTCGGCAATGCGCTGGGCAGCGAACGGCGATTCCTCGATCAGCCGTGCTCCCATTCGCGCCCACTGGGCTCCCTGGCCAGTAAACACGCCGAGAATAGAGGGCTTGGACACGTCGAAATAACGAGTAGTCAGGTCACTACCGCCGGCGTCGGCGTCGGCGAGCAGCCCATCAATCCTCTTGATAGTCTCGTTAATGTTAGCGGCAAAGATGGGCTTGCGGAAAGGGAGCGTCGACCGGCGCGTTTGTAGTGTGTAGGCCAAGTCCCGCATGTTAGTGTCCGGATTCCCTTGGAGGTAGGTTCGTAGGTCATCGAGTGTGGCCCGGATAGCAGATGAAGAAGCAGCCGAGATGGTGAGTGGCGTAAACGCTGGCACAGCAGCAGCAGCAGCCTTGTTGTTCGCTGCTTGAGGCTCATAGTACTCGAGAATGGCATGTGCATTGGTGCCACCGAACCCTGCCACGGCATAACATGAGCCGGTCAGTTCCATAACAATTCTCAACTAGCCTTCAGCTTCTATCAATCTTAGACTCACCGAAACTGTTAACACTAACTCGGCGCGGTTGGCCGGGAAGCGTACTTGGCCAGGGCGTGGCGGACGTAGGAATTTTGAGGTTATCGTAGAACGGGGCGACTTTGTCGCTTAGCCTCTTGAAATGAAGATTGGGGGGGATTATGCCATGCTGCATGGCCATGACAGAGCCAATCACGCTGGCAAGACCGGCGGCACCCTCGGTGTGTCTGTGCGAGCCCGAAGGCCAAAGTGTCAATAAAATGGTGAGACGGACAGTCTTGGAGGCAAAGAGTCGCTTAGAACGCACCCAACAACGGTCTTGATAGAGCCCACATATAGCGTATCAGTCGGCTTGCCATGCCCGAACAAGGATCGTGCGATGGCTTCCGATTCCTGCGGGTCACCGGCTTGCGTGCCAGTACCGTGCGCGTGGAAGAACTGGGGGCGATCTTTCGGATCGTTGATGTCGAGCCCGGCACGCGCATAGGTATCCTGGATGAGCTGTGCCTGAGCAATGTTGCTGGGCATCGTCATACCTGCCGTCTTACCGTCCTGGTTTACTGTGGTGATCGAGGTGTATTTAGTGCCGCAATCAAATAATTGACAATAAATGCATTATGGAAAAAGAAAGAAACATGATAATAGCGGAGAAGAGAAACTTACCAGCTGTCCCGCGAATCACGCAGTCAATGTGGTCGCCGTCTCTCAGCGCCGCACTAAGCGGCTTCATCACAACAGCCGCAATGCCCTCACCGCGAGCATAGCCGTCAGCTGCAGCATCCCACATCTTGCTGGTGCCCGTGGGTGACAGCATGCGAAGGCTGCTCTCTTTGATAAACATGCCTATGGTGGAGAAAGTCCAGTCGTGTCAGCATCAACGAGTTCCGCGTCTCGAGAATAGCATTGTCCGTAGCAACGCTAACAGAAACTCACCAGGAGCCACGATCAGGTTGGCGCCGGCCGCAATGGCGATCGGGCATTCGCCGTTTCGCAGGGCTGTCACACCCTGGTGAACTGCCACCAACGAGGACGAGCAGGCCGTGTCAATCGTCATGCTAGGTCCGTGCCAGTCGAAGAAGTAGGAGACTCGATTTGAGATGATGGCACGGCTGTCACCCGTGGCAGCATATGTCGGGGCCAGGTCCCAGTCCCGATTAACGATCTGAGCCCAGTCGTCACACATCATGCCAACATACACGGCTGTGTTAGATCCCCGAAGACCTTCAATGGTTTGGCCACCGGCGCACCTGGAGATGGGGGGCCAAATGGGTCAGCCAGGACAAGAAACACTAAAAAAGACGAAGCAACGTACAGAGAGTCGTAAACAGTCTCCATGACTAGGCGCTGCTGTGGGTCGATAGCCTCGGCTTCTGCCGGTTGGATGTTGAAGAAGGTGTTGTCAAACCGGGTCACGTCTTCTTCGATGAAGTATGCGTTTGGCGCGTTCAAGGCGCCGTGTTGGGAGCCATTGGTGTGGAAGAATCCGGTTGAATCGAAACGGTCAGTCGGAACACGCTTCGAGAGGTCATGTGGCGACTGGATCAAGTCCCATAGCTTTGAGGGTGAGTCTGAGCCGCCTGGGAAGCGGCATGCCATGCCAATGATGGCGATAGGCTCCTGCTCTGACACTGCCATTTTGAGTATGTACGGCGGACGGTGCCTCAGTTGCGTACTGTCTACGGCAGGATGGGAGGGATGAAGCACCAGGAGAAGTGTTAAGAGGTCGAGGCTGAACCAGAGTCAAGTGAAAAGCCTTTGAGTGTTGAAGTCTTCCTGTGCTTAAGTGTTGAAGAAACGTGCCTCGACACTAGACTGCAAGGATCACGGAGGCACTAACATTCGATGCTAGCTTTGACAAGCTGTCTGTCCAATCTTGGATTGGTTGGAGGGTTAGAGTTATGATTGCAAGAGCTGGGGATGTTGATATATTGGCAACTCCAGTGCGATCACTTAAAGTTAGTGGTTAGATTGTGCTCGACATATTGAATCGATTGGCCTGTGGGTCATCTTCTTCCATCGGCTGTAAGACGAGACGTTTGGCAGCGATCTCGGCGCTTCCCTCGTGAGCAAAATGGGCTGAGTGGAAAGGCCACGACCTGATTTCGGATACAGCTGAGATTGACGATGATAGATCAGACGCCTACTTTTCTCGATATTTTCCGTCTTACACATGGCGGAGTGGCCTTCTGTGCCTGAACTCAACATTGGCCCTTGACTGCTATTCGTTGGCTCGGAAAATCCTAATACTAACGCCAAACCCGATTAACGCCGAGTTTTAAATACCATAGTCGGGAAGGCCTGTGCAGCCTGTATACCATCTCACTTCTCTGCCTTGCATCTGAATCCTTCTCGGTGTGGCTAGGGCAGAATCGATGCAGCAGGCGAAGGGAGCCGTCAGCCGGAGTGTTTCGGAGCTTTTCGGCCAACGCGGTAAGCTGGCGTTAACAACAGCATCTCTCTTGAGAACAGCATGAAGAACGCCCCGGTATACATTCAATCTTTTCGTTATATGTTCAGTAGGATTTCTGGGGGCTTGTTAGCGTTCGGTAATACTGATTAAACAGACACAGGGTGTCGCTGAACCCATTCATTTCCAGCAGGATGCTTCGTACCTAGTTTATATACCGATTTTTAATGAATACTCGACGGAAGAAGCAATTATAGAATTTTCAACGGTTTCGACGGTGTGTCTCGTTACTCAGCTGGACCATTTACAAGCAAAATGGCGGCCACATCTACGACGCAGACGGCCTTGGTCGGTGGTCCCAAAGGCGACATCATCCTTTCCAACTCGGCTCCGCTCCCACAGGGACCGCTCCAAGACCATGAGCTGGCCGTGGCTGTCAAGGCCATCTCAATCAACCCAGTCGACACGAAAATGACGGGTCCCTACCACACCGAGGGTGCCATTCTGGGATGCGACTTTGCCGGGTTGGTAACGGCAGTGGGGCCGATTGCCGCGGAATGGGGCTTCCGGGAGGGAGACCGGGTCGCCGGCACCGTCATCGGGCTCAACTCGTTACGGCCTAGTGTCGGGGCCTTTGCAGAGAACACGGTGTGCTCGGCGTGGGGAGCCCTCAAGATCCCCGAAGATTGGACCTTTGCGGAGGCGGCGGGCGGCATGGGAGGACTCGCGTGGATCACGACGTCGTGGGCGCTGTTCCACGCCATGGGCTTGCCGGCCGGGCCTCAGCTTGAGCCGCTCAACAGCCGCCTCCCACCACCTCAGCTGGAGCCCAAGATCAACATTGTCACAGCTCACAGCTCTGGTGATGACACCTCGAAGCCGGTGACGACGGTGCTGGTCAGCGGTGGGGCCAGTTATACAGGCACGGCGGCCATCCAGTTGCTCAAGCTGGCCGGATTCACCGTCATCGCGACATGCTCTGCGCGCAGCTTCGACTTAGTGCGCTCGTTCGGAGCCGATGCCACCTTTGACTATGCCTCGCCCACAACCGCCGAGGAGATTCGCGCCTACACAGGCAACTTGCTGCGCTTGGCCATCGACTGCGTCACCACCCCCGAGTCGTCGCGCCTCTGCTATGCCGCCATGAGCCGCCTTGGTGGCCGCTACGTGGCGCTCGATCCTTACAGCGACGCCGTGGCAGCGACACGCGCCGTTGTTCGTCCCAGCTGGGTTTTTGGCCTCGAGCCCCTAGGCGACGAGATCGCCTGGCCAGAGCCGCATACCAGGAAGCCAAACCGCATCGCCCAGGACTTTCTCGAGGTTTGGAGTCGCACAATGCAGGGCCTCGTGGATCGAAAGCTCATCCGCTTCCATCCACAGCTGGTGCGCGATGACGGATTGGCTGGTGCATTGGAGGGTTTGGATGATATTCGGACTGGGAGAGTCTCGGGCAAGAAGCTGCTCTACAACTTGTGAGAAGAATGAGGTTGAGATGGAGAGTGTGGAGGAAGGAGCAACGGGCAGCTCAGCGGTGGGGTAGAGAGAGATTGGTACATGTAAATAGGTACCTATTCGTGTACAGGGTACTACTAGGTAGGTAGCTTGGGAACAGCCGATCTCGATATTAACGTACCTAGGTAGATACCTAGATATCATGGCCAATAGATGCGGTATTCAGCGTCACAAAATGCAATTCCACAGATATATCTCAACGTAATGCCAAATTCCAAGTTAGTAGCCAAGAGATAACCATCTGGCCTGCGGGGGCTCCATCTGAGGCTCTACGAAACTACAAACTTCTAATTGACATGTAAACCATCGATAGGTTCCAAACGAACCTCATGAGTCACTACTAAAGAATATATCGAATACATGTAGTCTCCTGTCAGCTGCGTAGTGCGTGGTATCGTGCATCTTTGCGAAAGGGTACTGAGGATTTCTACAACCCAAACAAACCCAAACCCGTACAAAGCATTTCCTACCCCCTACCTCTCCCTTTCGACGTTGGGCAGTGCAGCAATACATCTCGTAGCGCCGCTGGCAATGAGGCTCGAGTCTATTGCGCAAAGCATGTATCTGACGTGTAGCGTGTTGATGGCCCAATTCTGGATTTCGTAATTGTCATATAACCCAGCCAATCCCATTGTCTTACCATGTCGCCTACAAGCCTTACTGACCGATTCCAAAGCAGAGCGAAAAGCAGGCGTCTGGAAGCCGCCTGGTACACCCAATTCGATAGACAGGTCGTTCGATCCGACCAGGAGCACGTCGACGCCCTCGACTGCCGCAATCTCGTCGACATTCTCAACGGCATCTTTGGTCTCTATCATCACGATGACTGACGAAGCGGATCTGTTGCTTTCCTCAATGACTCGGTCTTGCGGTATCGGTCTGAGCGAAAATACCGGCAGCTGGCCGGTCATCGATCGGCAACCCGCCGGTGGGTACTTCGAAATGGAAACGGCAGCTTTCGCGTCCTCTACACATGACGGCATTAGAGCTCCGAAACCATGTTGCGGGGATTCGGGGATACTTACGAGATGAATGTATATGTGGGAATATCACGCCCATTGCACCGCCATCCAGGACTCTCTGGACGAAGCCATTGCCACACTGGTGTGGGACTCGGACAAAAGGGGTGATGCCTGCGAGCAGCCCAGCAACAGACAACTGACTTACATCGTCAATGGACAGCGTGGAGTGCTCCAAATCGATGAAAAGTGAATCGAACCCGGCATTTTTTGCTAACTGAACGACTTGGGGATTCGTATTAAACTTGATGCCAAAGGCCTAGGGGAAACAGGTTAGAATTGACGGATTCAGAGCTGCTGTGAGAGTTCCTGTGCCTCATTTGGCTGGGCGTTCAGGGCATACCTTGCAAAGCTGCCCGGCAGCAACCTTAGTGGCCAAAGTATTGACACAAGAAGCCATTGTAAGCACCGACAGGACTACTATTTCGACTTACAGACACTCATCGAAGTTAACAGAAGAATAAACCAACTCCGAGTCTTTTCAATGGCCTCTTTTCCAATACTGCCGCTGCTGACTGCCGTTTTTCCGTGTTGGCGCCGGGGCCCATGTTAGAAACTGTAATCGCAGTTTATCGGTGTTACTCGCAACTTGTCGCTCTCCGAGGGTTATCCACCGTTTCCCAGGTTTCGGGCCTGAATTTTCCTATATAAACCGTTTCATTTGTTCCTTCTATGAATAATATCGTATACCGTTATATTTTCCCCCTTGAGAGCAGCTGTTACATGACCGTAACAATTTTCACCTTCGTGACACTCTCAATCAACGCCATTCCTCACACCTTGTCATGATGCTCCGCTCCGCCAAGACCAGCCTCTTTATGAAAAGGACTAGCTGGCAATGCCACTCATGTCTTCCAAGCTCGTCGGCCGCCTCAGCCGCAGCTTCGGCTTTCAACACGACACAGAGAGCATATTTAAATGTCGGTGCCCAGAGGAAATCTGCAGTAACCGAGTCACCCGCACAGTGAGTTGCACAGGGTCAAGTAGTACACACCCCTGCGTGCTAACGGTGTGCTCACCAAATCATAGCCGGCCATTCAATGTTAGCTCCGAAGACCACGTCCAGCCATCTGCAAACACTCGCCCCAACGAAACGAACAAATCGTACGTTGACCACCACCACAGCCGCCGTCATATATGGCAAGACTAACGGTGCCAGTATAGACTCATCGGGAAGACGGGGAGCGAGAGCTCCAACAATAGCATGCCAAAGAACATTAATAGGAGTTTGGGTGTAAGCGAAAGCGTTGAGGGTCAAGTCGCCAACACCTTCAGGCGCCTTTCACCACATGTTAGGGCCAGATCCATTAGGGATCGGGAGGCATGGCTGGCTCGAGTTAACGCACAGAGAAAGCAGTGGCCCTTTGCGGACTAAGATCGAGGAAGAGAGTAAACTTATAATTTTTAAAAAAAGTTCATAAAACTATTATCATAATTTATTATATATATATAAACCTATTTGATCTTCATTTTACTTGTAGGATATATAACAGAGTAATACTTGTATATTTTCTTAGGCATTTTGCCCGTTACTTTGGTATCACCTCTGTAGCACTCGATGTCACATGCTCTTGTTGGTGTTATGGCTTGGTACATCACCAAGTTACCCTACGATATAGATTCCTGGGTTCGTCAGATCATGCATCTGCAATAGCATCCCTTTTCCCCACCCTATGCGATAAGAACCAGAGAGACTGTATAGACCTGGATGATATTGTGAATGAAGGACTATTGCAACTAGCGCTGCGTCTAATATGCTCCGGACTACTTAAGCAATTGAAGAGAAGAAAGTGATGGACGCGATTTGGGCAGGCCAATAATGAAAGCAGGTCAGAATCTCCCCATTTACAATCGGAACCAAAACGGCTTGTAGATCGCATGAGAAGAGATAGACAATACTGAGCAATGCTTCCACAAAAAGCTGCGACAAGTAAGGAGGTACCCAAGATAGCTTCAACAGCGTCTATTAGTGGACAATTCGAATCTTGTTTCTTTTCGACTCTGGTTTTGAAGCTGTGATCAGCATCCAGGCAATGCTTTCTCGCTCGAAAAACCATGACAATCCCGATAGAACAGCGGACACGGTCTCTAGGCTGCCAACATGCTCCATGGACACATAGAGCAGGGGCCTAGATTGAGCTCCTACACATCCTTCCGTTGCTGTTCTGGTTCGAACTCGGATCGCTTGGTCGGCGGCACGCCTCAAAGGAGCACAGTCTCCTATAACATGGAGGCGGGTTGTTGAAATTTACAGCCATACAGTAGCAGGCTCCAAAGAAGTCATGTTCTATTGACTGAAACCCAGAGGGACAGAACACATGGCCAAAGTAATCATCAAATTCAGTACCATTGGTGTCGGCGTAAAATGGACCGTCTCTTTAATGTGTTATCCCGACTCTCCCGCTCAGTCAAATGCATCACCAAATATTTCTGTAGTTAAAACTGGAAAGCACAGAGTATGACACCAGACTATTTATCTGAAAGCCTTCTGGGTGAACGATTTCTTTGAGGAAGTTGCTTCACTTGCACCGCGAGAAATACGACTCTACTTCCAACTAAAAAACGGATGCCGTACTTTGTCTCTTCATAAGAACTGGTATTTCCTCCCACGCACGCGTACCAAATGACTGCTGCTGACATTTATTGGTATCTACAATGTTAAAACTTGATGGATGGACTCTGCAACATATTCAACGTTTCCGGTTGTCACTTGAGATAACTGTCAGCCGAGATAAAACGAAAGAAAGCGATAGTCTTAATGCGTAGTCACTTACAGCCTGTGAACGAAAGCCGACCAGTAGGAAGAAGGTAGACATGGAACATGTCTTTAAGAGTTGTCACTTGCTCTTGAGATAATCCCGTCATGGAGAACATGCCAATCTTTTTCGTAGTTGCGAGTTAGCCTTACATAAATCGATACTTGAAGACCCATGGATGCTTACATCGGTCAAGAGATGCTGCCAGTTACCAGGTGTCTCTCTCTTCGTTAACTCGTCGTGCAGTCGTTTTCGCATGTCCCTCAACCGACCGCTCATGGTATTCAGGTCTTGCTGCCATTGTTTCCTCAGCTCTGGGTTTTGAACGATGGTAGCGACGACCTTGGCCCCGAAGCCAGGCGTGGAAGTAATCTCGGCGCGTGAGATCTGTTTTAATGTTGCCTCCACTTTGGCTGCGGTGTCGTGGTTGCGTGTCACAACGTGCAAAGCGCCGATTCGCTCTCCATAGAGACCAAAGTTCTTGGAGAACGATTGGGCCACCGCAAACTCAATGGCGCCGTTCGAGCGGGCGGCAAAATGACGCAGCACCCAACCATCATTGTCAATGTCTCCTGTTGCGAAGCCTTGACTGTCAAATGCAGGATAAGTTAGTTATCGAGCTGGCCCTCATGAGATCGCTCGTCTCATTAAATGCGGTGTGACAGACGAACTAAGCTGAATCAAGAATAGGGAACAAGCCCTTTTCCTCGCATACATTTGCGATGGCCTCCCACTGTTCCCTTGAAGGGTCCAAACCGGTTGGGTTGTGCGCGCACGCCTGGAGGACTATGACATCCCCTCTTGATGCTTGCTCCTTCATCGTTGAGATCATGCCTTCAATATCTAGCGTGGATGTTTTGTAGTCATAATAGGGGTATAAACGCTGTTCTATGGCGGGGTTGGTGTGTCTCCAGATCTTCGGGTGGTTCTCCCAGGTAGGATTGGACAGCCATATGGTTTTGGGTTGAGCGACGTAAGTCAGAAAACGTGCAATCAGGTAGTTGGCACCAGTGCCTGCGATCGTCTGCATCGAGGTAATACTACGGCTACCCAACGTATCCCCAAAGGTAATCTGCCGCGCAACGGAGACCAGATCTGGGTATCCCATCTGAGGTGAGATATCATGGTTGAGATGCGGGTCTGCCTGGAGGATTTCTCTCGCCTGAGGGAGGTCAGTGTCGTGTGGCCTAACCCATCGAACTCACAAGGCGAGGTAAAGAGAAGGATAGTCTGAATTATTGGGTAATTATAAAGGAGTAGAGGAATTCGCACGCAGGAAATCTTTCCAAGTAATCTTGGGCTTGAAGATCTGGACAGTTCTGTGATCAAGGGGGATTAGTTACCTTCTTTACGGAGGGTAGAACCCATGTCTTTGCATTGTCGTCGCGGTAAATACCAGGGCTCAGGTTTACTTTCTTCTTCTCAGTATCGGCTTTAAATGCTTCGATCAGGACAAATGTGTTATCGGGCACAGCAGCTGGAATCTGTTCGAGTAGTGCCATAATCGAAGCAGAGAGATATGCTAAAATCCCACAAGAAGAGTAAACAAGGTGATAGATGATACTGTCAAAATATGGGATAAATTGAATCACTCTAAGCCCAGGTGGACGCAAGATCCTTACTTATGCGGAATACATACAGAGCCGCGCTAGGTCGCAAGGTGTACCCTGACCTGGACATGACCCCCCATACCTGTACACTATTTTCATCCGTGGGAGCTCGATATCGGGCAAATAGTGATGATGGATGTGCATTGCAAGAATGTGAGTAGGTGAGGATTAACTCGGCATTTTCGCGTTGCCGGAGTATTTCGGTAGCGGCGCAAATATTACTTATTGCCGTGCATATTCCGAACCTCCGTCATCAACCCTCGCCGAATACCGCCTGCATCACGATGAGAGAATTCATGAATCTTTTTGTTTTTGGAGAATTTGATCCTTGGCCTTCTGAACGAAGCCGAAGAGACTTAATAGTACGAGTCAATCACGCCACGCACGCGTGTGAGAAAGAACAATTAGATTCTGAGCCATTGCTTGTTAGTTTCAGCAACTAGGGCTTTGATTGGCTATTTTATGCGAGATCATGACAGCGATACTCCGTAGTTTAGGCATATATATATCTGTTTGCGGAAAGCAGATGGACGGACCAGGGGACTGCATGAGAATGCTCATGTCAGGATAAGCGTCACCAGCCAACTGTGGCAACCTAGCAGAGGTAGCCCCGGAGGATGAACAGTTACAATTCTAATTCGTAGACAAATCCTAGAGGACGACAGTCCAGGGACCTCTTGAGCCGAAAATTAGTCAGTCTTTAACTTGAACTGTGTGTCAGTCCAAGGGAGGAGTCTATCTCTTCAAATCTTAGTTCAGTGCAGCTAGGACAGGCGAGTCGAGGAGCCCTCAAAACAACCTCTAGTAAGCACGATTTTATCTGGCAAGCTGGTTAGGAAAGTAACGACTGTAGTAGGCTCGTATCAACACAAGGTTGGTACATAGTAGGAGAATGGTTATGAACCATACACCGCCGGGCTTCTGAGTTACACCCAACAAAAACCATGAATTTTCTCCGTCGGCCGCTGCAACAGACGTGTTCCATGAATGAACGAACCTCCGATCAAAGATTGCCGCAACCGGCACCGATCGGGTTGCATGCGAATACCTCTCCACCGAAAAGCCCCGAGCCACGACTGTAAAGATGATTGAGAGTTGAGAGATATTAATTACAGAAGCAGTACTCGTCGTCTCCACAAGATCAAATCATTTCCTCTCTGCTGTCCAAGAAGAAGTCAAAAACAAAGACAACACAAACATCAGAAAAAATGGAATCAAACACAGAGGATGCTCGTGCCCGCGTTCAACGGGCGTACCACGACATCGGCGACCCAGTCTTCTCTGCCGCTGAGTTCACACTCATCAAGGTCTTCATCGACTACAAGGGCTTCGATGCCATCCCGGATGAGGGTGACATCTCCGTGGCCGACTTAGCCGCCAAAATCGGTGGCACACACGAAGTGATCGATCGTATGACCACCTTCTTCATCTCCGGCAAGGTCCTCGCATCTACAGGCCCTGGCCGCGTCGCTCACACGGAAAGGTCTCGTCTTTACAAGTACGACGAGCCTACCGCCTGGCTCTACATTCACATGTTCAACAATGTGTTCCGTTCCTTCGCCCAGATGCCAAACTTCTTCCAGAAGAATGGCTTGGCTTCGCCACAGAGCGCCAGCGTCACACCTCTTGGCCTTAGCCACGGCTTCGAGAACAGGCCCGCTTACGAGATCCTCGTTGAGAACAAAGTCGTGCATAAGGGATTCAATGAAGCGCTCAAGGCGCTCGGAGTCATGTACTCACTCAAGGGCATCTACGATTTCGGCTGGCTGAGGGAGCCTCTTGCTGCTGGGCCGTCGCGAGCGGCTATCGTGGATATCGGTGGGAGCCACGGTCTCGCCCTGCGTGATGCAATCCGCAACAACAACTTTCTCCCCGCCGAGCGCTGCGTTCTCTTCGATCTCCCACAAGTTATTGAGAACACCAAGAAAAACGTCGAGAAGGAACAGGACGAGGACCTGCAGAAGATCCAGATGATTAGCGGCAGCATGTTCGAGCCGTATCCCGAAAGCGTCAAGGGTGCCCTTATCTACCAGTTCCGCCGGATCCTCAACGATTTCCCCGATGAGGACGTCCTGCGGGCCTTCCATAATGTGCGAAAGGCAGTGGCTCCCGATTCACGCATTCTTATTATTGAGGAGATGCTGAACCCAAAGCGTATCCCCATGAATGTCGGGTTGGACATCTGTCTTATGTGCGCTGCCGGCAAGAGGCGAAACGCCGCCATGTTCAGCGAATTGGCTGCGCAAGCTGGTTTCAAGCTCAATGCGGAATTCCAGCAAATTGCGGGAGAATTTGATGACTTTGGTGTGCTTGAGTTTGTGTTGGCCTGAGAGGCTCTATGAGTATAATTACACACATGTTGCGTGGTCCTGTACCTAACCCCAAGCTCTTGTATCAACATATAGAGTATAAAGAGCAGCAGAGGAAACAGAAGAGCTGGATTAGAGTTACCAAGGTTAGCATTGAGTTAGCTAGAGTTTTTGACCCTCCTTAGAATAGTTAGGCAAGATGTTCTAAACATACCTAGGTAGCTCCAATTAATGCGGTTCGGGCTCTGATGTTACAATGTCCAATATTAAACATGAAGTCTTTTGTACAAGTTTGGGGGTAGGCAAGCTAGTATACGATAATATCAAATGATTTGATCTCATGATGTAATTGTAATTGTGCACATTAGTGAGATATGTACTACCGAATAATGGGCCACTGCCCCTGCATAAAGACAAAAGGGAGGAAATTGCATGATCACAACAAGCAGAGGAGTTCTCAAGGCCCAGCGTTGAATAAAGTCTACCTTTGTTCAATTTTTTCTCTCTATCTTACGAATATCTAACATGTAACGAAAACTCCTTTCTATAACAAATGAACCCATGAATCCACCCACAATCTATTTCCTAGTTATGCACAACGGTTCGATCAATGGTGGCTATCCTCTCTGCACATTCCATCGCCCCGACCGAGATGAGGTTCGAGTCCACGTGAGCCAGTATCAGACGAACCCCCAGAGTGTTAATGACCCAGTCCTGGAAGTCGAGGTCCTTATAGTTACCAGCCAGTCCGAAGACCTTGTTGTAGCGCTTGCATGCCACGCTGACGGCCTTGAGCGCAGCCTTGAACTTGGGTGCATCAATTTGGCCGGGGATACCCATATCACTCGACAGGTCGATGCAGCCGACTATGAGAACGTCGACGCCATCAACCGCCGCAATGGCGTCGACATTTATAATGCTCTCTTCGGCCTCGATCATGACGCCTACAGCCGACGCCATTGAGTTGACCTCGTCGGCCATCATCTGCATCGGCATGGTACGGAGGCCCACGGCAGCCTGCTGGAGCCACAGCGACCGCTTCCCATACGGGGGAAACTTGCACATCTTGACGGCTTCCTTAGCCTCCGCAGCCGAGACTATGTGCGGGAAGACGACCATCATGGCCCCAGAGTCCAGGACCTGCTGAACGTAACCCATGCCGCACTGGTACGGCACGCGAACAATGGGCGTCATGCCGGCCATCATGGCCGCGCTCGCGAGCATGCTGGCTTCAGTAATGGAGTAGGTCGAGTGCTCCATCTCAACCCACACAACATCGAAGCCGGCGTTTCTAACAAACTGGACGACGAGGGGATTCGTCACCAGTCTGAGGACCATAGCCTGTGGTGACTTTTAGCCACTTCTCTCTCTGTCACCAGATCCAGGCCAATCACCAAGATGACGTTGGGATGGCCTCCCACCTGCATACCTTGCATAGCTGTCCGGCGCTAGCCTTGGTGTAAATAACATTCTCGCAGAGAACCATTTTCGACGGTTTGGTAGTTCTGTTATAACTTGGGTGATTGAATTGTATGCTTTTTATTCGTCTGTTGAAGTGAATACAGCAATGATTTGATTGGCCCGAAACGGGGAATAGTGTAGAAGAAAAGATGGGATTTCGGTCTGGAGATTGGATATTTACATGAAAATGAGAGGCAGTAAATCTTTCGATCACGATCTAGCTGCGGTGTTGCCGTTCCGATATGCCGGAGGATGTATGCCGCTTTGCATGGCACTATGTTGCAATCACGTTACGCTTACCAGCCAACTTTGAGTTGCATTACAGGGGCTTTGACCGGAGAAGTTCGGAGGAGGAGGATTTCGGCTGACGCTCCGATACGGATACATGACTGTTGACAACAACCCATTTACAGATTATTGACTGGAAATTCGGAAGTATGGCATCATCAGCTGCTTTCAGGAGCAGCGCTGAGTCGATCCTTTCATTGCCTGGCCAGTGGTCCTTGTCACGTCGGCACTATGAGGATCAAGGAACGGGAGGAGACTACCCGTGTGATGTCGAACGACTCATCTTAACTGCGCATTGCATTTTTAATCGATTTTAAACGCCCGCTGCAGTGTTATTCTAGAATTCCGAAGAACTTTGGAAAATCGCGAAAATCACGCCGAGGCTCTAATGCAATTCACCCGAATACCTTTCAGCCGGCTGATTTACATTGCATAAAGGGACGAGACGGCTTGAACAGTATCCGGCGTAGCTTCGCTACTAGTCCCACATTTTGGAGATACTGTGCAAGCCACGAGGGATTGGGTACTTACTTGCTTACTTTTCAATCTGTCCCTTGCATGTACTACTGCGTTAGCAAGGGGTTCGTAAATACCTGTAATTACATGTAGTCGTGTACCTACTGGTTGGCCTTGTAGAAATCTGCTGAACTTGGGCTGTGACAGGTGAAAAATACTTTACGAATGCGATTATGGTCCTTTTCAGCCGCAACTATAAATCTTTTTTAAGGAAAATAAGAATTGAGCTTGGGCACAATGTGAGTAATTACTTGTTATCTTTTCATAAGGCTACTCGATAAAAACGACTTTATTTTGGCTGCTTTTTGAAAATATACCTGGAATTATAGGGTAGGTAAATCAACAACATAGAATCAGCTCTACAGCCGCCACAACCCCTGTAACACAACAAACGGCACATAGCAAAACTGTTTGCTATAGCTTTCTCATTACAGTGTTTTCTTTCTTTTCTTTCTAGCTAGTTATTCATATTTTTCTATGTGTATATAATAGGCGCAAAATAGTCAATGGAAACGCATGCCGCTTTCCGTGGTGTTCCACAGGTTTTGCGACTAACTGGTAACAGATAGATACAGAAATGTAACCCCTACATACATGCTGGCGAACATGCTCGCGACTGCACTAATGGAGCCATATAACGGAGATAGTTGTAGGGCTGGTTCTTGTTTTTTCCTTCTCGTCCATAGGCTATGTTGCCTCCGACTGTGTAATAGAATGTAAGCACAAGGGCGAGTATGGCCGAGTGACAGACAATGTGTCGCCTTCCAATACCCACCAGGGTCCTACCATTCATGGTCTAAATGCTCCTCTGTCCATCCAGTCGCCCGACTCTGGGGTGTTCAAGTTCATTGACAGAAGATCCGCTGTAGAGATGCTCGTCGCTGAAGAGGAACCGGGCAGGCTCGGCCCCATGAATTCGCCACCGAACGCTGTCGTTGCTGGGAAGCTGGCGATACACTCTGGAAAAAAGTCAGTCTCTGAGGCAGAACGTGTTCGTTATTGAGGCTGATGGGGAGGCAAATATTAGGGCGGAAGGTTGGCAGAGACCAAGGGAAAGAAGGGAACAGGACGGGCATTGGGCAACACCGCCAGGGATCATTTAGCGGTAGTAACTCGGCAGCTTACCTTCGTATGCGTCCCAAGTGAACTGATCAAGCGACATATCTGTGCCTTGAGGCGTGGCAGTGGCAGAGCCAGTGAGAGGTGTGCCGCTGTCTTGTTCCTGCAGCCCCAACATAAGACTCAGGTGGTCAATCGCCCGCCGGGCTTCCCGAGATACGGTGGTCGAGTGCAGCCAGAGGGGATACGCGTTGCGTAGTAGATTGTGAATCTTGGCGCCCGTGGCCTGGTCCAGAGAAACGTCCGGCCGGGACTTGGCCAGCTGTATATAGTAGCAGAGGATGCTGACGCCCAGCAAGAAGACGGCCCGCGGCCGCGAGGACAGGAGCATCCACCGCGCCCACCTCGCGGGATACAGCAGCCCATCTCCCTGTGTTTCCTCCATCACTATCTGCTGGAACTCCAGGATCTTGATGGCCGCCTGGACGCAAGCGTTACGTGAGTATTGGTAGCGCGGCTGGGTATAGGGCGGAGCGAGGTACTTGCGGTGAAGCCAAATTGTCAGCCTCTGTATGGCGAGCTGGAGCAACACGCGGTGCATGACAACCTGGGGTGCCACCATGAAGGATTGGCTGAGAGGCTGCCATCGGAAGATTGGTGGCAGTGAGGCCTCGGCCTCTTGCAGCTTCCGGTCCAGCTCCATAATCTCCGTGTACGGGTGCTCCTGGGTGTCGTTGACGACGTCGTTGACCAGCCCCATCATCTTGTCTACCCTGCTCTTGGCTAAGCTATAGAGTACGGGCGTGACCTCAGTCTCGGGACGCGATGGGGGCAGCTCGACGGTAGTGTCATCGAAGTCTGTGTCCAGCAGGTTCCGCGGCTCGGCTGTGTCGTACTGCTGCAACTTGAGTACGCATGGCAGCGCCAACTGGCTTGAAAGACGAAGATCCATCTGCACGATGATGGCCCACACCCGCCGCCGCATCTCACCGGCAAATGGGGAAATACTGGGGAACTTCTCGGGCTCTCGGTGGTAGCCCTGACTCATCGCGAGCTGCACGATGATGCCTTGTACAAGCCAGAGCCCAATCTCAGTATCCTGGGCTATGAACGACTCACAGATGAGATAGTTGATCATGGTTTCGAGCACGTATTCCCCGCCCCTGGTGTACTGGCCGAGGATCAGGCTGTGAAGAGTCTGTTCCCGAAACACGCGCACGCGTTCTGGAGTTTCCGGGTCTGCTGGGTCCTCAATCGACTGTTGGTATAATGTGGCGACGCACATTACGCTAAATAAGAGTCCAATCCAGATGCACGACATGGCAGCTGGCTCCTGCCAGAACTTCTCGTACTATCAAGGTGGTTCATACTGTCAGCCAACGAGGAGAATTCGGAGAAAAAGCAGAAGGAGAAGCAAGGTGGTAAAGATAGTAGGAGAGGGGATGGCACTGGGAAGGAGATGTATGTACATGCCCATGGACAGTAGGCATTACACTCCATCATGCAGCAAGCACCGTACCTCTCGGAGAAAATGTCCACTGTGAAGTATTGCCGGCACGACCCCTTCTGCGTTGAAGTACCGTGCGACCATGCGGTCCACAACGGGCCGGGCCGGGATTGAAGCAAGAAGATGGGCTTTTGTGGATTGGATGGGCTCGTATAGCAGTCGAGGGCCTGGGCTTTGGAGCAGTACATGGTCGCTGGTGGCCAGCATTCGGGCCTCCTCCTCCTCCTCGTAGTGGTCTCTAAGCTCTGAGATACTGTCGAGGACGGCGGCCCAGTGAACACTCCCGACGTAGCTGGCACCAACACCATGCGAGTGCAGACGCATGCTGCCAGGCTCCGAGGGTGCGGGGGAGCCGGCACGGTCTCTGCTCCGCGACATGGACGCATGGCTCTGGGCCGGCACGAGCGCGTCCTTGTCGACCGATGATGCCAGCGGGGTCGTAGGGACACTCTGCGGCGACGCGGTCGGCGAGGCCTGGGACGAATGCTCCGAAACGTCTTGAAGATGCGCGGCCGGCGTCTGCTGCTGCTGCTGCTGCTGCCCGACTAGAGAGCGCACGAGGTCCTCGAGCTGCTGGATACGATCACCGACGCTGACTTTGCTCTTGCCCTTGCGTGACCCACCCAACTCATAAGTGCAGGACAAGCCGATTCCCCTGCTCGTGCAGGTCTTGCATGGTAGCTGACGGTCACACCGCACCCTGGGGGCTGTCCGTCAGTCTCATAGCCGTTTGAGAGGGCGACGGGCCAGTGATTTTTACTTGCGACTCCTGCAAAAGGTACATGACAGAAGCGGCTTCTCGCGCCGGCGATCTCGCAGTTGCGGCAGCGAGTCTCCGGCGGCAGTGCCGGGCTGCTGATGGGGCAGGCTCGGCGGTTCTGTGTAGGCTGGTGGCTCCAGATGATCCATCGACGGCAAGCTTCTCCTGCTGAGAGGGGTATAGCTTTGCTTGGCCAAGGGAGGTTGTATCCCGGACGGCTTCTACTATCTAGTAGGTATCTGATATGAAGAAGAAGAGCCCTCGGCGGGTGCGGGCGGAAGTGGAAGCTGGCAGATGGGGCAGTCGACGGAGCAAATGACGGAGCAATCAACGGAGCAATCGACGGAGCAAGTCGGCGGGGACGGTGCGAACGTACGCCGCGGGGCAAACACGTGGCTTGTGCCTCATCAGCAGACAGTGGCCGAGCAACGGACGGTCAAGTGGGCCAGATATAGGAGGCCGTATCGGCCCAAGATCGGGGATCGGGGATAACGGTAAAGTACATGTGCTTGGGGAGCGTCAAACAATACGGCCGCTGTACTCGCCGCCTCAGTAAGAATGGGCTGGAAATTGCAGGCTTCATCTAGCAGATGATAGGGGTTATACTTGCGGCGGGAAGTGTCCGTTCTTGTATCCATTTCTTCTCCTGGTGACGGAGCAAATCCGGGGCAAAGCAGTTGAGGGCGTCCCCAGCATGGCCAACGCCAACCACCACCCTTGGTCTTAAGACCACCACAAAGGCTTCATTTCGTCTATCCTGTCATTGTAGCTTTCATCTTTCATCCTCCATCTTTCATTTTCCAATGAGGCAATAGACCAAAACTTGGCAACCAACGCAGCTTATTTCTTTGCCCACCAGCCTCAACCACCGAACCACACACAACTGTGGGTGAACTGACAAGAGATGGAGGAAAGTCGAGCCGAGAGCGATCACACCGCCTACGAGAACGAAACAAGCACCATGGCCAGCTTCGATGCTGCAGCTCAGGGTGATTTCGGCCGCGAAAAGGGTTCGACTACCGACATTATCGACAAACGAGGAGACTCAGCCGCGGGTGAAACCAACTCTGACGATAACGACGTGGAGGTTGCAAATGTGAGCGAGGATGCCGAGAAGGGTGCTCCAGCAGGTGGCGAGGCAGCTCCTGCGCCAGACCCGAACATTGTCGACTGGGACGGCCCCGACGACCCTGCAAACCCGCGCAACTGGTCAAAGGCGTACAAGCTGGCCAACGTGGTAGTGGTCAGCTTGTCCGTGCTATACACAAATCTCGCAACCACCATGTTCGCCCCCGGCGCCACCATTATGCAGCAGGAGTTCGGCTACACGAGCAGCACGGTCGAAGTCTTAACCATCACCATGGCGTCGCTCGGCTTCGCCATCGGCCAGTTGTTTGTTCCTCCAATGTCCGAGGTCTTTGGCCGCATGCCCATCTACCGCGCGAGTTCCATCTTCTACCTCGGATTCACCGCTGGCTGTTCGCGTAGCACCAATGTCGCCGAGTTTCTAGTTTTCCGCTTATTGACCGGCTTGGCTGCTGCCTCATACATGTCGACAGGCGGTGGCACCGTCGCCGACCTCTTGCCAAAGGAGGAGAGAGGCGTTGCCATGGCTATTTTCACTGCTGGGCCGCTCTTTGGCCCTGTATGTTTAAACACCCTTTGAGTATCTTGAATGATTCGGCGAGCTAATGTTGAGGCTAGGTCCTCGGTCCCATCGTAGGAGGATTTGTTGTTGAGAACCTGGGATGGAGATGGTGCTTCTATCTCATCTTGATGCTTGTGAGTACGGTCCTGTTTACTCCCCGTTTACTCCCTCTTCGTCTCGTCCGGCTCAAGCTAATAACGGATCGTATTCTCACTAGGCCGGCGCAGTCACCATCATCACGTTTGTCTTCATGCACGAGACGAGTGCTGTCAATATACTCAAATCCAAGGCCGCTCGACTTCGTAAAGAGACGGGCAATCAGGCCCTCCGCGCCGCCGGCGATAAACAGACCCCAGTCAAGCAGCTCGTGCTACACGCCATGGCCCGCCCCATGAAATTCCTCTTCACATCGCCCATCGTCGCTCTCATCGCACTCTACATCGCCTTCAACTTCGGTGTAACCATGCTCCTCTTCGCCACCTTTCCGACCGTTTACGAGAACACCTACCACTGGAGCGTTGATCTTTCCGGTCTGGCCTACGTCGGCGTCGGCATCGGCTGCGCCATAGGTGTCGTCACCTTTGCCAAGCTCAGCGATCGCCTGCTGAAAGCTGAAGTAGGGAGCTACCGCCCAGAACGGCGCCTGATCATGATGATGTTTGTCTCCCCAATGTTCCCAATCGGCCTGTTCATCTACGGCTGGACCACAGAGTACAAAGTGCACTGGGTTGTGCCTATCATCGGCACCGCCATCTGCGGACCCGGAGCCGTCATCATCAATTCGTCGTCGCAGACGTACATTATCGACATCTTCGGGCCTCAAGGAGCCGCATCCGCGCTTGCAGCCGTTACACTGCTTCGCAACCTGACGGGAGCTTTCCTGCCCCTTGCCGCTCCGACACTCTACGCCAACCTGGGTCTGGGCTGGGGAAATAGTGTGTTGGCCTTCATCACGATTGGATTTATACCTGTGCCGATTTTCTTTTACTTGCGCGGCGAAGCCCTTCGGAAGAGGTTCCCCGTCGAAATCTAAAGAGAAGGGATTGTGCTACCCAACCTTTGATTGGCAATCTTATATCATCCGCCGCCCACTGAGAAGTGCATCATCCTGCTTTATTAATCACTCATTTTGTAGAGGGGCTTTCTTCCCGTTTCTTTGAGAGTAATGTATTTACATACTCTCTGCTATATCTCTCTTCTTATTAGACTGTACCATAGTAGAATCGACCTCGAGCCTGTGACTGTGCTGGTTTATTCTTGTTACGTTCCAAATGCTTTACGGCAGTTTAGTTAATATATGCCTCGATTATTTAAAAATTCATTAATGAAAGGAAGTTAAAATAAATTATGCATTAATTTATACAAAATTCATATAAAGTAGATTAACTACAAGTGACTCATTTACAGTAACGCTCCAAAATAGAGTAATGAAGCCCTCATAGAAACTGTTAGATCTGGCTCTCACACCCTTCGCATTATCGCCTTAAGAGAGAGTTAGGTAATTGAACGCTTAGAAAGTCGCTGATTTACATTGCGAAAACTGGGTCACGCTGCGGCTCGCGGATACAGTCGGATACACTTCGACCAGTCACTAAGCGGCCTCTTATCTTTGCGGCATATGAAGCATTCATCAGAATATTTTTCATCAAAATATTTGAGTCAATAGACTACAACAGCAGATAAGTTGGCAACAATTTACCCAATGAAATGTCGCGGATTAGGGCCATGGCAATAGATGAACAATAAATCATGACAAATGAAAGTGATCAAAGTCACCTACGCCGACTTCCCAAAACGTCCATACACGTTAATAACTAGCATTAAGCTTGAGAGCTCATAGAATAATGAGTCAGACCATACAGAGAGGAATACTCCCTTGATTTATAAAAGGCACGGACACTTCTGCTCGACATAAGCGTTCTTGACACGATTCCAAGCTCTTTTGGGCGGTATTGATATCATCATATAAGTTCTTTCACGAGCCAATAAACCATTTTCATCATCAGGCGCGCTGCGGAGACTATCATGGCATCAAGGAAGAGCATTGTAAGAGGCAAAAAAAACCCCCCAAAAATGGGCGGCGGGGAGGGTTAATAGAATATAGGCTGAAAAATATATGCATCTCGACCAACGTGGACGTTATTACTTCGTTCAGTTGAGATGGTAGGCACACGGAGTTAAGATATGCCGTTTCTCTGAACGTTAGGGGTCACTAAAGCAGATGGGTGGGGCGCGAGTCGCTGTCTTAGGGTTTTCTTCAGCGGTTTTTGGTCCAGGGGAACTCAGCCGACTAAATACATAGCTGGCTGAATCTAAATAAACTTGACCCCGTAAGTGCAGTAGGTTGACTAAGATAGTAGACTTATTTAAATTTTAATTGATTAGAGATCGGGAGATAGCTGACTTTAAGGTTAACTATTCCGCTGTCCCTAGTACTACGCTGCAGCAAAAGGAATAGAATTATATTAATTAAAGAAATAAACGTAAATATAGCTATAATAAAAAATAGTTGCGAATATTATATAAAATATAGTTATTAATTTACCTTTACTATAGGCTAAAGAAAGAAATAGTTACAGTAGGTTAAGCTATAGTAAGTTAAGCTATTATTATTTAAATAGGTATAATGTCCCGACCTAATATTTAAATAGTATAAGGTAAGTTCCTAAGGTAATAAGCTAAAGTTAATTAGTTTATATTAGCAGAGAAAATAAAAAGTAGCTTTAAGTAGATATAATTATAAAGTAAGTAAAATATAATAAAGATTTAGTTTATATTTAATCTTAATACTTTATTAACGACTATTTATCTAAGTTATTTAAAAAGTATAAAGAATTAAATTTTATATATTTAGTTATTTTATAAAAAGTACTATAACCTATTACTTTTTAAAGTATTAAAAGTGTTTATATAAGTTACTTTAATTATAAAAGCGTTAATTTTTATTACTTTTTTTTATAATTAATTATTTAGTTAATAGTTATTTTAAGTACTTTTCCTTTATACCTTTTATTAATTTAAATTATAATATAATACCCCCCTTTTTTATTAGTTTTATTTTTAAAACTTAATAAAGCCTAATACTTAATTTAGCTATAGTATATAATCTTTATAAAATATATTTTTCTTTTTTTTTTATATTTTTATTATACTTAATTTATTTATAAAGATTTATAAAAAGTATAAAAAATTTTCCTTAGTAAAATATATATTAATTTCTAAAGTAGCTGTAAATATATTATATATTTATTATTATTATTTTAAATTAGCCTATATAATTTCTAAAACTTTTTCTTATTATAAAAACTATATAAAAGTAAAGAAATCTTATAATAGTATTTTTATTATAAATACTTATAAATAATTTTAACTTTTTAATATAATAATAACTAACTTTCCTTAATTAAAAAAGTAATAGCTTAAAAATATTCTTTAAAATATAAAAAGAAAAAAGCTAAGGAGTATTTTAATTTTTTAAATACTTAAATAATTAAGTTATAATTTAAATTAGCTAAGGTAGTTAGTTATTTATTATATATTTAAAAAATATATAAAAAGGTAAAAGAGTAAGGTAAAAAATTATTTTATTAAGAAATAGCTAAGGTTAATACTAAGGTAATTATAAAATAGGTAGTAGTATAAGATTTATAACTATTAGGTATTCCTAATAACGTAAATTAGTCTTCCTTAGGCATTAGTTTAAAGTTTAAAAATCTAAGTTCTTTTATATTATTAAAGGAAATTTATATACCTTTTTCTTTTACTTAAGCTAGTTTTTTATTTATTAAGTAGCTAGTATTAAAAGTTTTAAATATAATCTTAAATCTTTTTAAAAGTTTTATATTAAGTCTATTATATTAAAGCTTTTAATAAGTTCCTAAGTATTATAAATTAAGTTATACCCTTTTTATTTAACCTAATATTTAATTTTATTATTTTCTTTTAAATTTCTTTATATTACTAAAACTTTTTTAATTTTTTATTTTTCTTTATTTTTAATAATAATAATTTTATTTAAAATTAATCTTCCTATTACTTTATTAATTTATACTTTTTTTAAAAGTAATATATAAAATATAAGGTATTTTAATTATATACTTTCTAATATTTCTAATTTATAGTTAATATTATTAATTTTCTTTAAAATTTTAAATACATTAATTTTTTTAAAATTAAGTTTATTATTTAGTTAATTTATTTTAATATTTAATATTTTATAACCTTATATATATTAAAGTAAGTAAATTATATTCCCTTTCTAAAAGGTTAATCCCTTAATTTTATTTTTATTTATATAATATTTTATATATTTTTAAATAAATTCTAACTATACTTTAAGTTTTTTATATAAATTAACTATTAATTTTACTTAAAATTATACTTTATTAATATTAAGTTTTTTCTAAAGTAGCTTATATACTAAAGGGGTATATTTATATAAAATATAAAATAATATTAACTTAGTAAACTTAGATTTTATACTATTATAATATAATTAAGTAAAAGGTAGTTTATTAATTTAATTATTTTATTATAAGTTAATAAAATATTTTAAATATTATTTTATAATTTAATTTATTTATTTTATTTAATTATTTATTTTAAAATAATATATATTACTAAGTTTATAATTTACTTTAAGTTTTACTATAAGTTTTTATTAAAACTTAAAAGTAAAAGTTTATTTTTTATTAAAAATAATTTCTTAAGCTATATTATAATTAGCTATTATTATTTTTAAATATATATATATAAAATCTTTTACTAAATATAATTTTTAATAAAATAAAAAGTATATTTACTTTATAAATTTATTTACTATTACTAAAATATTATTATAAATTACTTTAGTAAAAAGTTTTTTAAAAAGTAATAAGTTTATAATATAATTAAAGGTAATTATTTTTAATAATAATTTAGATATTAGTAAAAGTTATAATTTTCTATTAAGTTTATATTTTTTATATTTAGTATATTAATACTTATTATAAATTATTATAATATTAGTAGTAATTTTCTTTATTTTTTTAAATTAATATATTATAAATACTTATTAATATATAGTTATAATTCCTTAATATTTAAATAAAAGGTATTTATAAATATATTTTATAACTTTTTTTTATAATTTAGGAAGTACTTAGTATTTATTTTTATTTATAAAATATCTATTTTATATTATAATTTAAAATAAATATTAATATAATTTTTTATTTTTTATATATTTTTTAATTTTTTTAAAAGATTTATTATATTTTTTTACTTTAAAAATTAAATTAAAAAATCTTTATTTATAATTACTTTATATATTTAAATATAATATAGTACCTTAGTAATTAAGGATTTTTTTAAAAATAATTAATTTTTTTACTAAAGGTATTAGCTTTTTTATTTTCTAATTCTTTATAGTATATTAATTTATAATTAAATTTACTTAAGAATTTAAAGTATTTTAACTATTATTTAAATAGCTTTTAAGTAAATATAAAGTAAATAATATTTTAATAATTAATAAAGATTTTAATTTAAAATTTACTTCCTTTATAACATTAAGTTTACTATTTTAAATAATTTTTAATTCTTAAGAATTCTTTATTATAAATTATATAATTAAGTTTAGCTTTATTAGGTTTTTATAAATAAAATATAATAAAGTAAAAGTTTCCTTTATTATTTTATTAATTTAATACTCCTTTAATTATGTATTTTAATATATTAATTTTAATTTTTATTAGTTTCTTAGGGTTATATATAGCTAAAATAAGTTCTAAGGTTATAGCTTATTTTATTATTTAAAATACTTATTTTACTTTTATTATTTATTTAAATTTTTAATCTTTTTTTATTATATAAATTAAAGGTTAAGCTAAAATTAAAAAGTTTTAAATAAAGTATTAGTAGTAGTTAGTTAATTTAATAAAACTTTATACTTTTTTAACTAATATTAGTATTAGTTATTTATTAATTATAGTAACTTTTTTTAAATTTATTTCTATAGTTTTAAAAGTAATAATATATTTTAAAAATTCTACTTCTTAAGTATAAAATTAATATTTTTTAGGATTTATAAAAAAATAATTATTTTATAATACTTAAAGTATTAAATATATATATTTCTTATACTTTTCTTTAGTTTTAAAGTATATTAAGATATTATTTAAGTAAATAATAATAAATTTATTTTAATATTTTTAAAAAATATAATTAATTTTTTTTTAAAAGGATATAGGTATATTTATTAGTTTTTAAAGTATTACTAGGAATTTATAAAACTTTCCTAGGGTACTAAAAGCTATTATTTATTTATATTCTTTTTTTATTTAAGTTAATCTATAGGTATTAGTAAAATTTAATTAAGTATATATAATAGTTTTTTATAATTAATTTTTTATTTTAGATATTAGTAGTAAAGGAGTTTAATTTTTAATTATAATATTATTTAACTATTTATAATTAATAATTAACTATAGTTTTTTATTTTTTTTTAAAATAAAGATAATAAAGTATTATACTAAGGAGTTAGAAATTTTAATATATTTTTCTTTTTCTATTTTTATATTTATTTATTAAAAATATTTAATTTTAATTAATTAAGATTATATAGTAGAAAGTACTTTAGTTATTTTCCTTTTTTTAATTTAATTATATAGTTTTATTTAATATAAGGTAGTATTTATATACTTTTATTAAAATTTTTTAAAGTTTTTTAAAATAAAGCTTTAAATTTTTAATATTATTTTAAAATATTAGCTATTAAGTTTATAAGCTTTTCTTTTTTTCTTTTTTAATTATTTTATTTTTCTTTTATAATTTCTAAAAATTAATTAAGTTTATATAGGTTTTATTTTCCTTTAATAAACTTTTTTAAGGATTAAGCTTTTATAGTTTTTATTTACTTTTATTATTATTATATAAAAATATTTTTAGGCTTTAGGAGTTAAGGTTTTTAATTTTTTAATTTTTTTTTTAATTTAAAGGTTTTTTATTGTTTTACTAATAAATTAAGCCTTTATTTTATATTATTAAAGGTTTATATTAATATAATTATAATATACCTAGAATAATATTATATTTTAAGGTATTAATAATATTATATATTACTAAAGTAGTTTAATTAAATACTTTAAAATATAAGTAATTAGTTTATTTTTTTACTTATTTATTATTATATTTAAATTATTTTCCTTTTTTATAAAAAAGTTAATATAATCTTTTCTTTTATATTTATAATAATTATAAATATATTATAATTATAGTTAATATATAATTCCTATTTACTTTAAAGTTAATTAAAACTTTAAGTAATTTTTTATTTTAAATTATTATAAAAGTAATTTTTTTTTTAAAAACTTTTTATTTTTTATTACTATTATATTTATATTCCTTCTTAAAAAATATAAATTTTTTATTAATGTTATAATACTTTTTATTTAAAGATTTTTTTAGTTTTTTAAATATTAGTTTTTAATTTTACGTAATATATATAATTTATATTATAAATTTTTATAATTAATTTATTTTACTACTCTATAGTAAAGTTTTATTTAATTAATATAAATTTTATAAATAACTTTATTATTTTATAAGTTATTAAAAGTTTTTTAATATTTATAATATTATTTAAGTAGCTTTTTAGGTACTTTTATATAAGTTCTAAAGTTAAATTTTATTTTATATAGTTAATTTACTAATTATTATCCTTTAATTTATTTTTATTTAAAACCTAAATTATACTAATTTTTTAACTTATACCTTTAATATTTAAGGTAATTTAGTTTATTATATTATTAATATTATTTAAAGGTATATACTTTAGTTTTTTTATTTTATTTATATTATTAAATAAGTTTTAAAGCTTAATAAATAGTATATTATTAACTTAGGTAGTTTTTTATTCTTCTATAGTTCTTATATTTATAAAGTATAATTAAGTAAGGCTTAAGTATTATAATCTATAACTCTTAGAATTTATAAATAACCTTTTATTTATTATAATATCTTTTATAATATAAATTTATAATTAAAATTATTAAATTCCTTTATAAAAATATATTATATTTTATTTTCTACTTTAGGTAATATAAATATTAGTAAATAATATAGGTTATTTAGTAAATTTTATAGTAATTATTATTTATAAAGTTAACCTAAAGGTAGTCTTAGGGTATTTATTAGTAATCTCTTTAAAGTTTCTATATTTTATTTATATTTAAGCTTATAATAACTTACTACTTATTATTATATAGCTACTATTATATAAGTTTATTTTAAATTTCTTAGTAAATAAGGGTTTTAATATTTTATTTAAGGTTATAAATATTAATTTATTATTAAGATTTAATAAATTTATTAATTTTATTAAATTTACTTTTAATAAAGTTAGTAATATTACTAAGTTATTTCCTAAAAATTAATATTTTATAATTTTATTATATTATATTTCTATTTATATAAATCTTAACTAAGTTAAGTATAAGTAAGGTTATTTCTTTTAGTTTATTTAATTTTCCTAATTCTTCCTTATACTAAAAGTAGTTATTATTCTTTTATTATAATAAATTAAAGGATTATTTATTTTTATTTATAATATAAACCTCTTTTTTTAATTTTAGAATTTTATCTTTATACTTTTTCTTAGGTATTTAATAATTTTTTATTATATAGCTTATTTTACTATAGTTATAGTACTTAAATTCTTTTTTATACTATAGGATATTTAAATTTATTTTTTATTAAAGCCTATTTAAAGAGGGCGCGGTTATATAACAGCCGTATACTAGCTACGTTACAGAGGCGTAAGCTAAAGGTTATAAAACCTTTAGCTTAGTAATAATATTATAAAAAACCTAAAATCTAAGGAAGGAATTAAAAAAGGTAAAGATAAATATAATTACTTTACTACCTTAAGCTTACGTATTTACTATATAATTACTTATAATTATCCCTTATCCTTTTTTACTCTTTTTTATTAACCTAGCTTTTAATAAGTTTATTTCTTTACTTATAAAAAATAAAGGGATTATTAAAAATAAAAATAATTACGAATAAAATTTATTTATATAAACTATAATTTAGTAATTATAAAGTTATAATCCTATAGATTTAATTATATATATAATTATAAACCTTTTTATAAATAACTTTATAAATAAATATTATAACCCTTCCTTAATAAAAAATCCTTAAGTTAAATTAATTTAAGTTTTTTTTATTAAAGAAATTATAAAAATATATTATAACTATAGTTAAAATATAAAAAAAAAAAAAATTTAATATTTATAAATAATTAAAAATAAAAAAAAAATTATTTTTAATATTAACTTTTTAGGTAAAAACCTTAAAGTAAAACTAAAATAAACTTATTTTAATTTATAAAAAAAAATTTAAATATTAACCCTTAAGTTTAAAAAGTAAAATTAAATAAAGCTATAAATATATTTTATATACTTAAGTAATTAATTTAATTTTAAAAAGAATTAATTTAAAAAATATATATATAAAATTTAATATATTAGTAATTATTTTCTAAAGGATATAAAGTATTAATAAACTTTATTTTAAATTAAAAAATATTAATACTTTTATATTAACTTTATATATAAATAATATATAAAATAGTATAAGGATAATATTAATAATAAAACTACTTATACCTTTAATATAATTATATAACTAAATTACCTTTATTAATAAAAAAGTAAGTTATTTTAGGTTTTTATAAAAAAGTGTAAAATAATTTTTAGTAAAATTTTAAAATAACTCTTTAATATTTTTTAAATTTTTTAACTAATTAATAAATACCTTTACTATATATAAAAATAAATTATTAATTTTAGATTTTTTATAATATAATAAAAACTTTATAATACTAAAATTAAAGTAAAGGTAATAAGCTAAAATAATTAAAATAAGCCCTTAAATAGTTAAAGTACTTAAGTATTAAAAAATAATATAATTTATTTAAAATATAAAGTATTTATTAATAAAAAATATTTATAGTTAACTTTAAATT
The DNA here is from genome assembly GCF_003025095.1 of Trichoderma harzianum CBS 226.95. NCBI lineage: Eukaryota > Fungi > Ascomycota > Sordariomycetes > Hypocreales > Hypocreaceae > Trichoderma > Trichoderma harzianum. Next base: position 284,582 of record NW_020209274.1, read on the forward strand.
TACTTATAATAATACCTTAATAAAATTAAATAAAAATAGTAATAGCCTTATAATAAAATTAATTTATTAAAAATATAGTAAAGTTTATTTTAAAAATACTTATATTATACTTAATTATATAAAATATAAAAATTAATAATATATAATAAAGTATTATAATAACTTTATAAATAAAAAAAAACTTACTAAAGTAAATTTTATTTTAATTATAAAAAAAATATAAAAATATAATAAAAGTACTT